>NC_140207.1:546902-681902 GCF_965226575.1 Pagrus pagrus
GGTTCACAAGATGACGTCACTCTACTGTAAAAACACAACACCATATATGGACTCTGTCACCATGACGACATCTGTCATTTACACTGACCGTCAGATCAATCACTGATCAGGTGACCAGAGTGAGTGTTTGTGTGAGTGTGTGTGTGTTTATAGAAGTTAACACACACACACACACACACACACACACACACTCTCACACACACACACACACACACACACACACACACACACACACACAGGCCTACATGATGATGTTCACAAACACACTAACATGTCGCTACATATGACGTCACAGCCCTTCCACCCTGCGCACCATACATGCGTGCGTGCGTGTTTGTATGCGTGCGTGTGTTCCTCACCCGGTCCCGCAGTCTATCACGCACGGAGGCAGCTGCAGGGTCATGTTGCTCGGTCCGGCTCGGTCCGGCCCGCAGAGCAGAGCCGCCGGTGGTCGGTCGGTGGTCGGCTGCTGTGACCGGATCTGTGCAGCCCGGAGAGCGCGAGGCGGGGTGTGACGTATGATGGAGAGAGAGAGAGAGAGAGAGAGTGTGTGTGTGTGTGTGTGTGTGTGTGTGTGTGTGTGTGTGACAGAGCGTCCTCTCTCTCTCTCTCTCTCTGTCAGTGGTTCCGGGTCGGAGGGAAAGATGGAGAAAATAGAAACACATCTGACACGGCCCGGTAACCGGAGTGTGTGTGTGTGTGTGTGCTGCGTTCACGTGATGTCAGCTGCACCGTAAATACCTCTGCTCATCTCCGCCGCCTGGTGGTGAGAGCACGACACAACAACAACAACAATAACAACAAATAACCAACAAAAAACACATAGTGGACCACAGTGTGTGTGTGTGTGTGTGTGTGTGTGTGTGTGGACTGTAAACAAACTGTAGTTGTTTGTATGTTAGTTGTAAATACATTTACAGATAATAGATATATAATGTTTACTTTTGTTATGTTGTTTTTCATTTTGGGTTCAAAATAGTCATTCATAACAACAACAACAACAACAACAACAACAACAACAACAATTTTAATAATAGCAACAATAACAAGGAGGCAGAAACAGCTGAGGACAACAATAACATGTAAAAAGTTTGTGGAAATTAATTTGGGAGAAATTAATCAAATTTAAATGAATAAATAATCAAATTAAATAAAAACTAATCAATTCATGTCTCATTTTATATTTTTATTGATGGTTAAATGTTTTATCAGCACATTAATTCATTTATTGATTGATTTTAATTGACAGGTGTGTGACGTGGCAGCTCCTCTGTGTTAATGTGATATTTATACGACATCACTGGACTGTGTCATCAGACTGCAACACAAACACAGAACAACTTCTACACACATTTACACAACAACAATATTAATACTAATAACAATCCCCCTCTGATGAGTTCAGCACAGTACTGGAGTAAATGTACTTAGTTACTCTGATCTCTGATTGACAGGAGGATCCATAAAGATGACAACACCAACAGACTGTGTGTTTGTTGTTGTGACTGAGTGAAGCCAGCAGGTGGCAGCACGTGCACACACACACACACACACACACACACACACACACACACACACAATAATAAATAATAATATATTAATTATTATAAAAGTATTCAGTGAAGGAAAAACACGTCACCTCCACTGATACTGCAAAAATACTACTCAATGTTACTATGACTTTACTACTACTACTGCAATAATGTTTCTGCTACTACTGTTAAAAGTTTTACTGCTTATACTAAGAAAAAAACTAGTAATATTATTGATAATAACAATACTACATTTATATAATAATACTAATAATACTACAACAAATATTCATTCTGCTATTAGTGTACTATTACTCCTACTGATGCTGGTACTAATACTACTGGTACTGCCTACTAATATATAACTACAATATAACAACAGTAATGAGACTTCTGAACACTAATACTGATACTACAGGTACTACTAACACCACTAATACCACTGATACTTCAGGTACTACTAACACAACTAATACCACTGATACTACAGGTACTACTAACACAACTAATACCACTGATACTACAGGTACTACTAACACCACTAATACCACTGATACTACAGGTACTAACACAACTAATACCACTGATACTACAGGTACTACTAACACAACTAATACCACTGATACTACAGGTACTAACACAACTAATACCACTGATACTACAGGTACTACTAACACCACTAATACCACTGATACTACAGGTACTACTAACACAACTAATACCACTGATACTACAGGTATTAACACAACTAATACCACTGATACTACAGGTACTACTAACACAACTAATACCACTGATACTACAGGTACTACTAACACCACTAATACCACTGATACTACAGGTACTAACACAACTAATACCACTGATACTACAGGTACTACTAACACAACTAATACCACTGATACTACAGGTACTAACACCACTAATACCACTGATACTACAGGTACTACTAACACAACTAATACCACTGATACTACAGGTACTAACACAACTAATACCACTGATACTACAGGTACTAACACAACTAATACCACTGATACTACAGGTACTAACACAACTAATACCACTGATACTACAGGTACTAACACCACTAATACCACTGATACTACAGGTACTACTAACACAACTAATACCACTGATACTACAGGTACTAACACAACTAATACCACTGATACTACAGGTACTACTAACACCACTAATACCACTGATACTACAGGTACTACTAACACAACTAATACCACTGATACTACAGGTACTAACACCACTAATACCACTGATACTACAGGTACTACTAACACAACTAATACCACTGATACTACAGGTACTACTAACACAACTAATACCACTGATACTACAGGTACTACTAACACCACTAATACCACTGATACTACAGGTACTACTAACACAACTAATACCACTGATACTACAGGTACTAACACAACTAATACCACTGATACTACAGGTACTACTAACACAACTAATACCACTGATACTTCAGGTACTACTAACACAACTAATACCACTGATACTTCAGGTACTACTAACACAACTAATACCACTGATACTACAGGTACTAACACCACTAATACCACTGATACTACAGGTACTACTAACACAACTAATACCACTAATACTACAGGTACTAACACAACTAATACCACTGATACTTCAGGTACTACTAACACAACTAATACCACTGATACTTCAGGTACTACTAACACAACTAATACCACTGATACTTCAGGTACTACTAACACAACTAATACCACTGATACTACAGGTACTACTAACACAACTAATACCACTGATACTACAGGTACTAACACCACTAATACCACTGATACTACAGGTACTACTAACACAACTAATACCACTGATACTACAGGTACTAACACCACTAATACCACTGATACTACAGGTACTAACACCACTAATACCACTGATACTACAGGTACTACTAACACAACTAATACCACTAATACTACAGGTACTAACACAACTAATACCACTGATACTTCAGGTACTACTAACACAACTAATACCACTGATACTTCAGGTACTACTAACACAACTAATACCACTGATACTTCAGGTACTACTAACACAACTAATACCACTGATACTTCAGGTACTACTAACACAACTAATACCACTGATACTACAGGTACTACTAACACCACTAATACCACTGATACTTCAGGTACTACTAACACAACTAATACCACTGATACTACAGGTACTACTAACACCACTAATACCACTGATACTTCAGGTACTACTAACACCACTAATACCACTGATACTACAGGTACTAACACAACTAATACCACTGATACTACAGGTACTAACACAACTAATACCACTGATACTTCAGGTACTACTAACACAACTAATACCACTGATACTACAGGTACTACTAACACCACTAATACCACTGATACTACAGGTACTACTAACACAACTAATACCACTGATACTACAGGTACTAACACAACTAATACCACTGATACTACAGGTACTAACACCACTAATACCACTGATACTACAGGTACTACTAACACAACTAATACCACTGATACTACAGGTACTAACACAACTAATACCACTGATACTACAGGTACTACTAACACCACTAATACCACTGATACTACAGGTACTACTAACACCACTAATACCACTGATACTACAGGTACTACTACTAATCAACACAATGTTATTCTAACGTGCACGCGCACGTGCGCGCAGTTTGCAGTGAAAGCTTGGATGAGAGTGACGCAGAAGGAAGTGACCGCTCATATACTGAGCCGAACGGAGCCGAACGGAGCCGAACGGAGCCGGAACATTTCCAGATAAAGTACAATACGAAACCTTCATCATCATCATCATCATCATCACCATCATCATTGTCTGAACGGGTTAATTTGGACGTTTTCTGAATGGAGTCTGGTGGGGAGAGCATGGCTGAGGGGAATCCCGACGAGGGGGCGTGACCACCGCGTGTGTGTGTGTGTGTGTGAGCGCGCGCGCACCACGTGCAGTGTCAGTGTGGACTACACACGGAGCTGACGGTTTCTCCGCCGCCGCTCAGCTGCTGACTCCCGGCCTCTCTGGGTGTCCTGTCGGGTGTTGGTCGGCCTCGCGCCTCCGTGTCCTCGGGGTCTGCATCATGTGGAGCTGAAGGCTCCATCAGGACGAGCCGATAATCGATAGAGCTGCTGAACACCTGATCGATCAGGAGTCCAGCTCTGGAGGAGGATCAACTCAGATCGGACTTTTATCACTTCCGGAGGATTTTACCAACAGTTTGACTATTGATCACTCTTCAGATGACGTCACAGCACAGCTGATGAGTGGTTACACTACGGATGCTGACCTTGATAGCAGTATCGTGACGTCAGCAGGTGTCGGAGGATCAGTAATGTGTGACAGCGGTGTGTGTGTGTGTCCGTGAGCATGGCCACCGCCTACACCAGCCGGGACATCGTGGAGGACTTCCTCCGCTACAAGCTGCTCAACAGCGGCCTGCGGGCTGAGAGCGTCCCGCCGCCGCTCCGGCCGGCCGGAGCTCAGCGCAGACACGCCGCAGCAGCGTCAGCGTCGACGTCATCACGGAGATCTGAGCCACACATGACGTCAAATCAAGGAGTCCTTCCTGTAGAAGGTGAGGAAGTGTTGCCTTGGCAACAGCTGATGTTCACGCCCACCTGTCTTTGTCTAGAAGTTGATTATGTCATCAAAGGAATTAAATTACTGCAAGTACTACTGCAAGTACTACTACTACTGCAAGTACTACTGCAAGTACTACAAGTAATACTACTACTACTGCTGCAAGTACTACAAGTACTACTGTAAGTACTACTGCAAGTACTACAAGTACTACTTCTACTACTACTACTATTACTTCAAGTACTACAAGTACTACTACAAGTACTACTGCAAGTACTACAAGTACTACTGCAAGTACTACTACTACTATTGCAAGTACTACAAGTACTACTGCAAGTACTAAAAGTACTACTACTACTACTACTGCAAGTACTACTACTACTACTACTACAAGCACTACTAGTACTACTACAAGTACTACAAGTCACTGCTCACCTCCGTCTGTCCCCGTATGATGATGTCACTGCTCCTGGTATAATGTGACATCATCATAATAAGGGGGTGGGGTCAGGTGACATCACCGATCTTCCTCCCACTGTTATGACATCATCACCCGTCTCCTCACAGGTGCCCGCTTGGCCCCGCCCCGGCTGCAGGTCGTCCTGCGGGGTGCCAGTGACGAGCTGGAGCGTCGTTACCGTGGCGACCTGGCAGCCCACGTGTCGGTGCTGTTGCTGTGCGACGGCGGCAGAGCGGAGCGACGGCGAGGCCTCGCGGCGGTCAGGGAGGAGCTGTTCAGAGACGGGGTGAACTGGGGACGGATCGTGGCCATGATGGAGCTGGGCGGAGCTCTGTGCACCGAGGTGGTCCGGAGGGGCGGAGCCTGGCGGGCGGATGACATCAGCGGGTGGATGGAGGAGAGCCTGGACTCAGCGCCGCTCCAGGGATGGATCGAAGACAACGGAGGATGGGTAGATACCAACAGAACTGATCCTTCCTCGTGTCCTAGCTCGTCTTGTTCCTGTCTCCTTCCTTTCCTCATCGTTAAGCTGATTTAAATTATTTTCAGACTGTCGCCGCGGCAACACATTCTTTGCTGAGTTAGCAAAACGCTGATCATCGTTTCCTTCTTCCTAATTAATCGTTGCATGTTTTTATTGTTAGTTTGTCTCCACACTGTCCACACTCCGCTGTGTGAGGTAAAGAAGTTTTAAGTTAGTCGACACTAACAACAACAACAACAACAACAACACAGTGAAAACTGAGCACGTGATCATTTACATTTAAATTAAAACTGATCTGAGGACTGATACAAATACTGTGAGGGTTCATAGACGAGGAGAAGGTGGACTTCAACCAACAACCATAATGTGTGTGTGTGTGTGTGTGCGTGTGTGTGTGTGTGTGTGGTTCTGCACTGCAGACAGAAAAAAGTATTTTGGTTCAAATGCAAATTATATGCAAAGTGCAGAAAATCCCTAAAACTCACACAGAAGCTGTGTGAACGTGAACGTGCGTACGTGCGTGTGTGTGTGTGTGTGTGCAGAGCGACAGGTATGCAGACAGACTGAGAATCATCTCATGATGAATACGCTGCTTCGTCGCTGTGGGCGTCTCAGTTATGAGTCGTTATAAAACATTTCAGTTGTTCACTGGTCCATTCAAAACTTCCACTGAAAAAACAGGCTTTAAAGCTTCCTGCAAACTAACTGCATGAGCCTGATATTCCAGAGAAGCTTCCTGTTACTTACATTCAGAAACCTCATATTTAAAACCAGCTGTCAGATAACTGGTGCATTAAAAACTTCCATTAAAAACCTCATATTTTAAACTAACTGCCTGTTGACTGGAGAGACACAGAGACCCCTGAACACATCGGAGAGAAGCTTTCACTTTCTATTTATATTCTCTCCTGTGGCTGTGGTTTCCTTCAGTTTTATCTACTGCCTGATAAGATGCGTGTGTGTGTGTGTGTGTGTGTGTGTGTGTGTGTGTGTGTGTGTGTGGTATTACCTAGAAAAGTCTTTCCAGGTAATCAGTGTGGTTGAGTTTCCGTCTCAGGCTTAAGATCAGCCGAAAGACAATTTCTGTAGAAACTCTGTTCAAATAACAGCTAAATACCTAAAAGTACCTAAATAACACCACACGCACACACACATGCACGCACACATGCACACACACACAAACACACACAGTTGACCTGGCATGTGGGCATGTTTTTATTTTCAGTTTATTTTCAAAGGGAGTCTGGCAGAGACGGGCTGCTGGTTCCTCTCTTTTCAGAGCTGAGCAGCACGCTAACACCGCAGCAGGTGAAGCTGTGTGTGTGTGTGTGTGTGTGTGTGTGTGTGGAGCTCTACGAATGCAGGCAGTGGTGAGCCGAGCTGCTTTCTCAGAATTCAGTAACAAAATTTTCCACTGAGACGTTCAGATAGAGGCGTGTGTGTGTGTGTGTGTGTGTGTGTACTGTGTGTAAAGACTGCAGTGGTGGAAAGTAACTAAGTACATTTACTATTATTACTATGGAGTATTTACATTTTATGTGTCTTTATACTTTTGCTGCTCTCAGAGCTGATGACACTTTATAATAACCCTCATTAATAAACGTTAAACTTTATTAGTTGAACATCAAAATGATTCATAAATCATTAAAGAACATTATTTGAAACATTTCACTGTTTAAATAACTTTAAAAAACTTCTCAAGTTTAATTGATTGACAGTTTAAGGTCCTCCATAGGAAATAATAAGTCTCAGAGACTTTGTTTTCTGCATTTAGATAATGCTAACTAGAATGGCACTCAGTAGAGTGCATACCTCCGCCAAGGCCCAACAGTTTCCCTGATCCACATCAAATTATACTCACTCATACACATAAAGAGCTTATTCTCATCAAGAGCTTTTTCCTGGAGAAATGTTGATGGACCGACCAACCAACCAAGTAACCATCCAACTAACCAACTAACCAACCAAGTAACCATCCAACTAACCAACTAACCAACCAAGTAACCATCCAACTAACCAACCAAGTAACCATCCAACTAACCAACTAACCAACCATCCAACTAACAAACCAACCAACCAACCAACCAACTAACCAACCAAGTAACCAAGCAACCATCCAACTAACCATCCAACCAGGTAACTAACCAACCAACCAACCAAGTAACCAACCAAGTAACCATCCAACTAACCAACCAACCAACCAACCAACCAAGCAACCAAGCAAACAACCATCCAACTAACCATCAACCAGGTAACTAACCAACCAGCCAAGTGACTAACCAAACAAGTAACCATCCAACTAACCAAGTAACTAACCAAACAAGTAACTACCCAACTAACCAAGTAACCATCCAACTAACCAACCAACCAAGTAACTAACCAACCAACCAAGTAACTAACCAACCAACCAACCATCCAACTAACCAACCAACCAACCAAGTTACTAACCAACCAGTCAACCAACCAACCAACCAACCAACCAAGCAACCATCCAACTAACCATCCAACCAGGTAACTAACCAACCAATCAACCAACCATCCAACTAACTAACCAACCAACCAACCAACCATCCAACTAACCAACAAAGTAACTAAACAACCAACCAACCAACCAACTAACCAATCAAGTAACCACCCAACTAACTAACCAACAAATCAAACCAACTTAATATAACTGGTCTTTAATAACTCAGCAGTCTGTTTCTGTTCTCTCTGTTATTAGTTTAATTAATTCTTCTGATCAGTGTTTCTGTTTTATTTCCTCTGAGCCGGTAAAACTGAACAGTGTGGTCATTTCACACACACACACACACACACACACACACACACACACACACACACAGTTTCCTTGGTGTGACTCATGTTTTCTGAGAAGTGTGACTCAGGCTGATGTTGAACTTCAGATCTGCTCCTGTTTCTCAGAACGTCGTCCTCACTTTACATAGAAATGTCCTCAAAGTCTCTCTGACCGGCCGGAGACCAGAGTCCAGTTCAGTCAGGACCGACAAGTGAATGATGAAGTTCACCACAGTGCATTGTGGGATAATGAGTCAGGAAATCTGAGGCTCTACAGGGAAGTCTGCTCTGAGCAGCAGCAAGATGGCTGGTTCACTTCAAATGTTCTGAGTCTGCTTCAGTTATTATGTCCACTCTCACACCAACACATACAGACACACACAGACACACACCAACACACACAGACACACACAGACACACACCAACACACTGCGGGCTGCCCCTCACTGTACAAACACATCATGGAGGAGACTCATCAGTCAAACTCAAAGACAGGCGAGTGCGAGGAAACGTCCTGGAGACGGGTTCTCCCCTAATCATCATATCACTGTTCCACATCAACACACACACACACACACACACACACACACAGCATGCAGGGAAAGAACCCAACAGTTCCTCGTCAACACTTGAATGATCTCACTGTGCTGAGCTGTTGCTCTTGTTCAGTCGACACTGTCACACTTTGTCCTTCATTAATAAAACTTTAAGTTTAACTTTAAAACATGTTTACTGATCGATTATTAATCATCTATCAGCACTAATGATGAACCTGTTCACAGAACGTTAACCAAAGCCTGATGAGTTTCTTATAATTGTTTATGATCAGTGTTGTTTCTTCCTAAATGTAATGTATTACATATTACTAGTTACTATCAGTTACTTTACAATAACACAGTGTTCACAAGGCCCAGTCCTGAGCGCAGCAGCCTGGGATCCATATTTAGCTCAACTAAAGGCAAAAGCCAGTAAAATAATGTTTACAAAACTGTTAATGAGTGAATAAAAATGTATTGACCGTCGATCTGATAGCAGCAAAAAGCAGTTAACTGTTAATAAATACACAATAAAATATGTTTCAATCTTAATAAAACAACAAAAAAGGCTTAATAATGACGTAATCAGTAAGTTAAACTCTGTAAATGTGTTTGTATGCTTTGGCTACAGCTGTGCTTATAAAGGTTTTATCATTTGTAATTGATCATCTAACACGTGTTTATTATGTTAAGTTACTGCTGCTGAAAACATTTCCTGTGATGCTGCTTCATAATAAAAGCTTTTAAATGGCTAAATACCAGGGGGCTTTTATTGTGAGGAAGTAACAGGAAATGAAACGTGTTTGTAACTGAATTAGCGAAGCTGCTTTGTTAACGGCGATTCTGTGGGATCGAGACAAGAGTCACTGGTTTAAGACTAAGAATGTGAATCCCTGCACCCAGTCGAACCGGGCCGGCAGGCGTGATGGACGAAGTGCAGTGAAACAGGACGATTACACTTGAGATGAAATAACAAAGTGGTGAAAACAACATGAAGATACTTTTAAATGTATTAAATTAAAGGGAGACACATGATACTTTTTCTTTTCCTTCCCTTCAGAGTTTAATGTTCTTCATAACAGACCCCAGGAGTTTATCCAGCCTGCGTTTGGGAGCCACTTTTATTGAAGATGATAAGTTTGTTTCAGCGTCTCGTCTTCTCAGGACGAAGACAACAAGCTGATCATGTTTGTTTCCTGTCCCTCTCTCTCTCTCGCTCGCATTTCCCAGGATGCCTTTGTGGAGTTGTACGGCGGGTCCAGACCTCCAGTCAGCTCCTGGTCCCTGAGGACGGTGTTTGGACTGGCTGTACTGGGAGCTGCTGGGATCACACTGGGAGCCCTGTTCACGCAGAGATAAAAGCCTCGGCTGCAGTTCCTCTAACAGCCACCAGATGCTGCTGTGACCAAACCGACTGGAATGCAGCTGTTGTAGAAGGGCTCGGCCGACGTGTCGCCACCAAACAGGAACTGCTGTAACTCCACTGTACTTGATCTGATTGATTCAGTCATAGCGCCACCTCGTGGCAGCAGGAAATAAAATATGTCTTTGTGTCTTACAACAGCCCCCGAGGCTAATTCACCAACACATATAATTCAGTGCACATATCTATCGCACCTAGATCTACACAAACTTCTCCTGGTGCTACTACCTCAACCCAACAGGAAGTCAGCCATTTTGAATTCTTCTCTTCACCTTTTTTTACTGTTTTATTTTGACAAATTCCTCTCACAGATTTAACTTGAGCGACTTCTAGTTTTCACGGCCAGTCTGAACACCTTTGTGAGGAAAAGTTATTAGGAGCTCGAGTTTTTGTTGAGCGGCGCGACCGTGGCAGCACGGCGAAGGTCGATGACTCGCCATAAAACAGGAGGTTGTTGCCACTCCGCTGTCCGTGGTCCGATCTGCACCAAACTTCACACGTTTGGTTTTTATTGATTGTGTAGCCCAATCTCAACCTTTATGAAGTGCTTTTGGGGAGATTTAAAAAATATATAGATATCATTAATCACAATATGGCCTAAAAATAAAGCAATATTATTTCAGGCCATTTGCCCAGACCTCACCTGTGTCAGCTGCAGTCTGTGGATGTTTCACCTGCTGGTAGGTAAAATGATGGATTCTGGAAGAAGAGATCCAGAACAGAACCCTGAGGAACAACACGGAGCACGAGGGGAAGAGAGAACCGATCCAGAACCACGTCCCACATTTAAAACTGAAAACTCATAAAACTCTTTGACTGTTTGAGTCGGCGACTGATGTTTGTGTCCAGAGGTCACAGTCATGAAGACGTTCCTCGCTGATCTTCTGTAAAAGAGTTCTTCTACAGAACATTTGAACATTTGAACATACTGCATATATTTTCTTCTTCATAAACATTGTAGCATAAACTGCAGTTGAGTTATCATTTATTTTAAAGCACTTTGTTATTTTTCAGGTTTCTAATTAAAGGTTAACGTGACTGAGCTGAAATGTAGCAGATGAGATACAGTTTGTTTAACGGGCAGATTAAAGTGTCTTTAGAAGTTATTATAATAAAAATCTGACCACTGGGAGGCGCTGAAGTAGAAGCTTTAACTCTGCACCAATCAAAATATATCATGTACCATATACCATGGGGTCCAGAGCCTTCAGCCGCTCTGCCCCCCGCCTCTGGAACTCCCTCCCCCCGACATCAGGAACATTAACTCTCTATCCATCTTCAAATCCCGTCTAAAAACCTACCTCTTCAAACTCTCATACTCACTTTAAAGTTGTCTTCCACCCTGCAGTTTTCTGATTTTATTTTGTTTTTATTGCACTTATATGTGTCCTTTGCTTTTTTAAATAACTGTTTATATGTTGTGTAAGGCGACCTTGAGTGCCCTGAAAGGCGCCATAAATAAAATGTATTATTATTATTATTATTATTATCAAAACTACATCAGTTTTGTCTGCTTATGATTAAACTCCACAGCGCCCCCTGCAGGCTGAACATTATCGCACAGTTGTGATTCTGACAGAGCTGACCGGTCTATCAGATGTGTAACGGTATCTGCCTGTATGTTTTCAGTATCATGCAGAAAAAGACGCTTGGGATGATTTATGATTCTTAATTTCCAGCAAGGTTAAGTTTCAGTGAAATGTTTTACTTATTGACAATAAAAGTTAATTGTTAAACTGTAAAATATCCTGCAGCCTCTGTTACAGATCTTTGTGTTTGATCACTGGCAAAAATATGTGCATATCAACAGATATCTATGATATATATCATGCTGCCCTGTTAACAAACAGAAGGTTTTACAGCAAATTCTCACAGTAAGCTACTGCAATTATGCTTTTGCAATGCTTGATGGATAATTATTTCGACTATTACAGTAAGCTGCTGTGAATTAGTATTTAACTGACCCACAAAAAAGGAAAAACAGTAAATTACAAAAAAAATACTAATGTTGGGGACAGCAACATGCAGTAATTTAAAGGCCGTACAAGTGGTCCAACAAGGTACACAAGGAAGATGAGTAACAAGATGAACCCGAGGAACATGAGGAACACCAGAAACATGAGGAAGATGAGGAACACAAGGATCACAAGGAAGACAAGTAACACGATGAACCTGAGGAACATGAGGAAGACAAATAACACGATGACCCGAGGAACATGATGAACACCAGGAACATGAGGAAGACGAGGGACATGAGGATCACAAGGAAGACGAGTAACACGAGGGAGATGAGGAACACAAGGAACATGAGCAGCTCCACCTGCTGTCCCAAACAACACATTACAACCACAACCACTGTTTCACCGACTCATCGAATATCACAGTGTCGCTGAGTTAACTGGAAGGCAGTACTTAAACTCTACAGTACTGGAAGTGACTACACTGTCAAAATATCACTGTGATGTCACACAGTAGCAGCAGTAGTAGTAGTAGCAGTAGGAGCAGTAGCAGTAGCAGTAACCCAGGGTGACTCTACCGGGGGTTAGGGTTAGGGTTAGGGTTACTGCGACATAACGTTAACGTTACTTGGCTAACTGTTCAGCACAGCTGCCTGCACGACTCAGCAGCTGTCAAACAGGCTGAGCTGCTAACCAGCCGGTTTGTTTACTCACGTCACGCGAGTCTGTACATGTTGTTCCAAACAAACTGTTAGCTACGTTAGTTGATCTTCTGTTTTAGTCCAGACAAGCAGCACCGGGCTATCCGCTAAAGGAAAGTATTCCTCAAAATGGCAAAATGATGTTGTGTGTGTGATGTCAGAATGTGTATGTGTGTAGAGGAATCACTTCCTCCAACTTTCAAATTAAAACATTACTTTTGGCTCCAACATTTTCGATTTCAAGATGTATTGGAGTTGTATCTATAGGCTACAATTCAATTTCTACCTCATAGGCTACTACTAGAAGCCCTGCAATCAGGGGCGGACTTACCATTAGGCAAAACTAGGCGGTTGCCTAGGGCCCCACGTTCCTGAGGGCCCCATAAAAATCCTCATACACTTATGGTTAATACAGTTATTACTTATTTGCGCACATTAATTATGTTTTTGATTAAATTCCTCTCGCTAAAATGCCAGCAGAATGCTAATCGTATTATGTGTGTGTCAGTCCCCCCCTTCAGTCTCCACTACATTGGATCAGTCCATCTTACTGCACATGTGCAGAACAGATCCAGGAAGACAGCAGCAAAACGAAAACAAATGGCGCGAAGTGGCGAGAGAAGAAGAGGAGAGTATAGGCAGCGGCTAGTAGCAGCAGCAGCAGTGGCAGCAGTAGCAGCAGCAGCAGCGGCAGCAGCAGCAGCAGCAGCAGAAGCGGCAGCAGCAGTAGCAGTGGCAGCAGTAGCAGCAGCAGCAGCAGCAGCAGTAGCAGCAGCAGCAACAGTAGCAGTGGCAGCAGCAGCAGCAGCAGCAGAAGCGGCAGCAGTAGCAGTGGCAGCAGCAGCAGCAGCAGCAGCAGTAGCAGCAGCAGCAGTAGCAGCAGCAGCAGCAGTAGCAGCAGCAGCAGCAGCAGAAGCGGCAGCAGCAGCAGCAGCAGTAGCAGCAGCAGCAGCAGCAGTAGCAGTAGCAGTAGCAGTGGCAGCAGCAGCAGCAGCAGCAGCAGTAGCAGCAGCAGCAGTAGCAGCAGCAGCAGCAGCAGTAGCGGCAGCAGCAGCAGTAGCAGCAGCAGCAGCAGCAGCAGCAGCAGTAGTGGCAGCAGCAGTAGCGGCAGTAGCAGCAGCAGCAGCATCAGTAGTGGCAGCAGCAGCAGCAGCAGCAGTAGCAGCAGCAGAAGCGGCAGCAGCAGTAGCAGTGGCAGCAGCAGCAGCAGTAGCAGCAGTAGCAGTAGCAGTAGCAGCAGCAGCAACAGTAGCAGTGGCAGCAGCAGCAGCAGCAGCAGTAGTGGCAGCAGCAGCAGCAGCAGCAGTAGCAGCAGCAGCAGCAGAAGCGGCAGCAGCAGTAGTGGCAGCAGCAGTAGCAGCAGCAGCAGCAGCAGTAGCAGCAGAAGCGGCAGCAGCAGTAGCAGTGGCAGCAGCAGCAGCAGTAGCAGCAGTAGCAGCAGCAGCAGCAGCAGTAGTGGCAGCAGCAGTAGCGGCAGTAGCAGCAGCAGCAGTAGCAGCAGCAGCAGCAGCAGCAGTAGCGGCAGTAGCAGCAGCAGCAGCAGCAGCAGCAGTAGTGGCAGCAGCAGTAGCGGCAGTAGCAGCAGCAGCAGTAGCAGCAGCAGCAACAGCAGCAGTAGCGGCAGTAGCAGCAGCAGCAGCAGCAGCAGCAGTAGTGGCAGCAGCAGTAGCAGCAGTAGCAGCAGCAGCAGTAGTAGCAGCAGCAGCAGCAGCAGTAGCAGCAGCAGTAATGGCAGCAGCAGTAGCAGTAGCAGCAGCAGCAGTAGTGGCAGCAGCAGCAGCAGCAGTAGCAGCAGCAGCAGCAGCAGCAGCAGCAGCAGCAGTAGTGGCAGCAGCAGCAGCAGTAGCAGTAGCAGCAGCAGCAGTAGTGGCAGCAGCAGTAGCAGCAGCAGCAGCAGCAGTAGCAGCAGCAGCAGCAGTAGTAGCGGCAATGGCAGCAGCAGTAGCAGCAGTAGCAGCAGCAGCAGCAGCAGCAGCAGTAGCAGCAGCAGCAGCAGCAGCAGTAGCAGCAGTAGTAGCGGCAGTAGCAGCAGCAGCAGCAGCAGCAGTAGCGGCAGTAGCAGCAGCAGCAGCAGCAGCAGCAGTAGCAGCAGCAGCAGCAGCAGCAGTAGCAGTAGCAGCAGCAGCAGTAATGGCAGCAGCAGTAGCAGCAGCAGCAGCAATGGCAGCAGCAGTAGCAGCAGCAGCAGCAGCAGCAGCAGTAGCGGCAGTAGCAGTGGCAGCAGTAGCAGCAGCAGTAGCAGCAGCAGCAGCAGCAGATAACTGATACCTGACAGCTGATAACACTGGCCATTCATGACAAAATGTAGGTGAAATGAGCGAGTTTGCGGCAGATAATTCCTATGTAGAAGCTCCATTGCCGTGGCCCCGGTGCGCTGCGGTCATGATCGGCTGGATCTAAATAACGTCCAAAGGACTCCGAGCTGCACTACAATTGTCTGTGGGAGTATACCAGCATACTTACGCCTATAAATATGGTCCAGGTGTCAAATAACCGGAGTTCCCCTTTGAGGAAGTTATTAACAACTACTACCCCCAAGATGGAGATACACTGTTAAATTTTAGGAACTGTATTCAAATCTAAATGAAATTAAAATTAACTTGTTCAGGATACAGTGTTTCAATGGGCCACATGCCAAGGCTCTTTTAATGATCAATAGCTGGGATAGATAACTCTAAAAGGTAAAATATGACATTTCTAAAGTGATATGGGTCAAAATCTTGATCAAAGATGTAAAGCCAGTGATTTATACAACTGCATTCAATGTTCAGACCTTAAAGCTCTGACTCAGCTGCTGGGACTTCACTTGTAAAATAGATTATAAAAATGACCCACGCTACATTTTTTACATCTGCAGCAATGTCAGTTCAAAATGTTATCAATTGATGCGTGTCCCTGAATACATGTTTTGTAGTCAGAGCTAACAGAGAGGAAACTTTTTCTATCTTGCTAGGTGTTGACGTAACTGTCTGTGTCTTCCTGTTTCCGTTCCGTGACGAGCTGAAATCCATGCAGGATGCAATCATTGTATCCTGCATGGATGTTGCACTGTATCCTTAACAACTTCATTTTAATTTCATTTAGATTTGAAAACGGTTCCTAAAATTGAACAGTGTGTCTCCATCTTGGGGGTTGATCTGAAAATGGTGATGATGAATGAGTATTTGTAATTAATGAAAACATTGGTTATTCACTGGGTTGTTGCAAATGTGTGTGATAATCTCTGGACACGAGGGACCTGAATTTAAAGAGAATGATGAATATAAACTTTATTCAGGGAGCACTTCATGATGAGGCGCACATGTCATGGAGGACGAATGTGTGGATGTCCAGTGGAAAGGGGGCGTTATGTCCCATTCACTCCAACAAGATGAAGCAGCTGTGGTGTCGTTGTTGTAAAGGTGAGCCCAAAACTATTGTTTTCATGATATGTGAGGTAGGAAAGATGTATTGATGTGAACTAATATCGGCAAATGTACAAATTATAGTGTGACTAGAGATAACAGTTTTTTTAATAGCGATCATGAGTGTATGTAGTTTATTATATGCCCCCCATTATTGTTGTAAGAACCTGCATTTGATCTTGTTTAGATGGCAAAAGCCCTGATAAAGGCTTTCCCAGCCGTCCCTGACATGACCTTTTATATGTAAATATTAGCATGCTAGCTCAATAGCTTCCAGGTCATGTGATCAATTGACTCAAAATCATGTTGGGATCATGTAACTACACTGGCTGCATGAGATACGCCTCTTGTTTTTAGGTTTTACATCTTTTCATATGTTTTTTACATCTGTTCATAATTTTTTATTAATTTTTAGGCTATATGTAAATATTACATGATAACTACTTTTCACTGTGGTCTAAATGTGTCAATCATAACTTTTTATTTGTTTAACGATGCCACTGTTATGACTGAGGTGAGAGTCAGAGCGACTGAGCAGATTTCAGCCCTTGGAAGTCATTTATTGAACAAGAATTGCCTACAAAGTAGATTTATATAAAGACACTGTCATTTATAAATCACACAATCCCTGAATTTAAGAAATTGAACTTCTGAATTAACAGTCCAAACGTTCTCACAGCTACATATACAGGCTACACATGGGGAGGACAAGCAGCAAAGGTTTCTTATAATCTTTATTTACTGATGTGTTTATATGTGTAATTATATACAGTATATCAACCACACAAAATATGTCTGTTAACAGATTAAACCTTCATTGCACATGAGATTCATATAATCTAACATTAAATATAACCAATACACAGAAAATAAGAATTGTCGACTGAACGTAGTCCTAACTAAGAGTTTGTAGTCCTAACTAAGAGCCAATCAGCTCTTTGATCAGGCGACAGCCAGGCGTTTCCCATCATGCCCTGAGGTCTTGCAGTCGGTGGAGAGCAACTGCGGCGCCTTGATCTCGCGAGGTTATCGTTGACCCTAAATGTCATGTCTTCGCCACTTGATGTCGCCATTTTCTCTTGCCTCCTCTTCTGTTTTGGGACTGAACAGCGGTGCGCAAAGGATCTTGGGATATAGCGGGCCGCGAAGGATAGTAGCGATGCGTCCTCCAAACAGAGGGAAGGCCAGGCTGCATTTGTGGGCTGCATTTGAAGCAGCCCTCGAATTTGGACAGCCTTCGCGCAGCATTGTGACGTAATTGGCCTTCAAATGCGCACTTCGTGGGCTGCAGCCCCTGAATTTGGACACAGCCAATGTTCAACAAAGCCCAGGTGGCAAGACGTCTACGTGCACGCTGTCTGCCCTGCGACTGAGGCGTGCACGTACGGCACATTTCACTAAGTTGGACTCTCATGTTAATACCAAACCAATGAGCAAGGCACCGCAGGGAGTCGAACCCCATCCCAGTACACACCAGGAGTAGCCAACACCAGTGCCTTTTGCTTTTTGGCCGAGTACGACAGGTAAAGCAAAAACTACATTAGCAACAGCATATGGCAGCATTACATAATGTTAAAATGACAATTTATTTTCTCACGAATTGATGAAAACTATGCAAATGATGATTGAAGCAATTGTTTATAGCCAAATATTGCTTATTACTTGTACTTATTAATGCTGTTGTAATGTTAGAAAAAGAAACCTCAGCACAACAGTTATAATAAACAAGCCATGCAAACACTCCCATAACACTTTCATCTACAAGTAGTGAAGATATCATTTTATATCTCGTCTACAATGTAAAACCTGGTGCGTAAACAACAGACTGACAAACAACACCATCTTTCACCTGATTCAACAACTGAGTCACAGTTTTAGAGAGATACTTCATCCTGAGGGAAATTCAAGTGTCCAGTAGGATACAACACAAACATTACACATAATGTATAAAATTAACAGTAGCTTCAGTAAACGGTGCAAACGGAGGTAAAACAATGGACAATTTCTACCTCCATTTGCACCATCTATTGTCCTCCCTGCCTTTACTGGGAGCTGTTGTCCAGTCTGATGGCCAGGGGGACGTAAGAGTTTGAGTCTGTTGGTGGAGCTGGACTGGGAACACAGCCCTCTGCCCGGTGAAGGTGTTGCAGAGGGTGGTTGGTGTTGTCCAGTATGGACAGCAGTCTGTCCAGGGTCCTTTCTGCCACTGTCACCAGAGAGTCCAGCTCTGTGCCCACTACTGAGCCAGCAGAAAAGAGGACGCCGGCCACCACAGACACCTGTGGTGGCCGGCGTCCTACAACATCTGCAAAAAACATCTGTTTTTTGGATGTGTAAGGACCCCAGCCTTCCTCTCACGCTGAAACTGCGCTCTGGTCCAATAAAGGCACTGGCCATGGTACCAGTTGTCACACGCTTCACACTAAAAAAAAAAAAAAAAAAAAAAAAAGGGAAACCGTTGCTGGATAAGAGTTTTGATAAGGTTTTAAAATAGTTACACAGAAGAGAAAGTACCTCGCTGTGTTGAGGGTGGTGAACGCTGGACCCCACACCAGGCTCATCTGGATGCTGTTCAGTCTGTTGACAAAAACAATCCCCTCATTTTGTGAAAATGGTCTGAAAATACTAAAATCATATGTAATCAATCTTTATTTATATAGCGCCAGATCACAACAAAAGTCATCAAGGCACTTTACACAGTTATATCTACCGATCAAGACTGACAGATAAACGACAGACATGGAAATGTATTTAGTCATCAATATGTCAGCTGCACATATTTACCTTGCACCACCGTACATGAGCCTCCCTCAGCCTCAGCCTGTTAGTGGAATTGTTGGGCAGCATTAGGTCACAGCAGATGTTCCCCCAGAAGCCAGTGGCAGGAGAGTAGCTGTGGTCAGCGCCACTGTCTCCTGGGGGCAAACGTTGTCGCACAGCTGTTAGGATTTCCTCCGCTGTGTAATGCATTTTCCTTGACTTAAAGAAAAGCTTAGTTAGAAACAGCTGAAGCACAAGAATAAATGCCATTTGAATGCACATGAAGGTTGGAAACATGGAGTACAACACTTTTAAATCAGGAGGTAGACAGACAGTAAAATGTTGTTGCAAGATTAAAAGATGAAATCACACAAATCAATTGAGAAATGCTTTTTTTTCTACATCCCATACTAACCTTCCCAAATATGGAGAAAGTGCACAATCTGAAATTTAAGATAATACACAATATTAACTTACAAATACTAATATTTAAATGTCACGTGTTTAAAGTTGTAATTGCTGTATAGTGATAAGATAACTAGATGTCATTTCTACACCTGCACTTGGTCAAGTCACAAATACTTTCAAGTAAATAAGTAGTGAAGGATAAAACAGAGCACCTAAGGTATAAAAAGTATTGTAAATACAAAAGTACAAGTATAATAAAAACTGATTTGTTTCAACAGCACTTATCAAAAAGCACTGTAACCATAGTAACCTGTTGAACATTTGAATAACATATTGTATTGTTCCAACTGACATTTTTGAAAGATGCATATCAAACAGACAATTTATTTGTCTTCCGGATGGTGAGTTACACTACTTACCCATGTCGTGGATTCTTTCCATTCATTTTGACCTGGGAGATGATATTTGGAGTTAGCGACCACAACAACCATTAACAACCAACAAAAAATAAAATAAAAACACATGAAACAAACTCAGCAGACTCGTAAACTAACATCACTACCTAGGGAAATGAGTACTAGCCAATAAAACATTTTTTGGCACTTTAATCTTTCTTAAATCAGGAGCTTTGGAGAGAGATGATATATTTAGATATCGTCACGATCCCATATTCTGTTGATCTTTGTGCGTTGGTGTTGTGTTTGCTGTGATGCTTGCAGAGGTGCGGTGAGAGGCTGGGCGGAGTTTCCCGTCACTGGAGCTGCTGACACACACGCTCCTGCAGCATAAGCCCCGCCCTCCACGCCACCTGCTGCCAGATGATGTCAACCAGACGTGCTATATGGCTCAGCCCGAACAGCCTTCTAGTGATCTACTAGTGTTTCAGGTTTTAATTCTACGTTGCTCTGCCTCCAGTGTCCACCTGCGACTGCAGCAGACAGCCTGCCCTGCTCGCACCTGCGTTACCACACGCCACACAGCAACCAGCGCCACCGAGAGCTACCTCATCTCCTCCTCCCATCTCTTGGACAAACACTCACACCTGTGTAGCCTTACACCTCCACCAGCAGTCTCCTGGTGCTGTAAATAAAATACCTCGCACACCTCATCCTGCCTCGCTTTTTCGCTTCTGGGTCCTACAAAATACTACTGAGCGCAACATTCATTCATATAATTACAAATGCTTGGCTAGCAAAACAACGTATGTTAACATCATTGTTCTCATTTACTGGTAAAAGCAGTAGAGTATACGGTAATCAAAGTAATGGATGTTAAATACACAAGTTATTCACACGTGTACTGTAACAAAATATAGCTGCAAGCGGCAATCTGCAGGTCCTAACCTCTTTCGTCCCAAACCAGCCACCCTGAAGAGGCTTTTTTGTAGAGGACAATCAGGAGGACATGTACGAAAAATTTCAAGTCAATAGCACTTATGGCTTGGTGGGGAGAGCCTTTCGAAGCTTACACTCTTATGTCATAGCGCCCCCATTAGGTCGATTGGGATCAAATGTTTTGAACAGCATTTGGACATCATTTACACTCGACCTACCAAGTTTCGTGTCTCTAGGTCCTTCTGGCTCACCATAAATGATTAAAATGCAAACAGTGGCGGTTAATGAGGAACAGGCCACGCCCGCTTTGACCCATCAACATGGCGGTCGAGATATTAGTTAATAGTCACCCATAGTGCATGCATACCAAATTTGGTGAAATTCCGTCCAATGGTCTTTGAGATACGCATGTGTGGCATCTATAGTGCCCCCTATTGGTTGAGCTCAAAATGCTTTGGTAGGCAGATTCCCAGTCCCGTTGTGGACCTGCCCACCAAGTTTTGTGGAGATACGGCAAAGGGTGTGGGAGTTGTGGCCAATCATTTCTAAGCTCCGCCCATTGTGAACATTCATTGGTCGGTGGCGGCCATGTTTTGACCAATCTGGCTCATTTATAATAGAAACTTGTCTTTTCATCCCCCGAGGCTGTATACCAAATTTGGTGTTGATAGGGTCAATTTTGCAAAAGTTTTATTCACTTTACTGTTTTTCACATTACGCAAATAAGCAAAAAATCTAGTTAGGCGGACCTTCATGGTCCTAAGGCTTTTTTGTAGAGCACATTGAGCTGGACTTGTGTGTCAAATTTCAAGTCAATCGGACTTACGGTGTGAGGGGCGTGGCCTTCTGAAAAACGCATTTTCAAGCCTTGATTACAGCGCCACCATCTGGCCGACTGGGCTCATATTTTAATAAAAGTTGATGCACATCATTTCTAATCATTGGGCCAAGTTTCAAGTTTCTGGCCCATTCCAGCTCACGGGAATTTGAGCTCAAGCGGCAGAAAACAAATAATAAACCGGTACAATCTTAGAAGGGTTCTACCCCCTAACGAGTTCCACGTGCCGACTAAACTCAGCTGATACCGTAGCAGCGCGATGAGTCCCTGTTAGCTAAGCAGCTACACTTTAGCGCCGCTCCGTGTGGGTCACTGCACTGTCATTGGTCAGGCGTGCACACGCTGTTAACGATACCATTGGCTGTAGCACTTCCACTTTTGTTTGACATTTTAAAGTCTAAGATTTTTTTTTTTTTTTACTTTTCATTAAGTACATTCTGATAAGACAAATAGTTTTACTTAAGTCAGGTATTACTGCTCTAAAAACTAGAATCCTTCTTCCATCACCTTTAATACATACCTGTAAGTTTGTTGAGGCAAGTTTTCAGATCATGATGTAGATAGAAGATACCCATGGAAAAAGAAAATGAACCAATTAGTGACAGACAAAACATGCATCAAAACACATTCATGTAGCATCACGTACAACTAAAAAATTAAACTGCATTAGCAAGAGTAAGATTTTAATCACGTCACATTCAATCACACTAATTAAAACGTGTCACAGAAGTGAGCAGCTCAATCAACAATGATTTCTCATAATCATGTCTAGTATTACAAGTACATAAATAAACTTACACCTGAATATGTAATGATTTGGGAGAAATAAAATAGCGTTTATTGATATTATTTGAGAGGTTGTATAACTTCAACCATCCTATTGGAACCAACATTTAAGCACTTGCTGACATTCATTTACCATTAATTATTAAAAGGCACAATAGCATTATAGATGAGTATTATAAAACTTTTTTCTCATTAGTACAAACAAGTCTTACAAGCAGAAGCAATTTCAATACAAAATACACAAACCGAGCTAAACATGTCAGCGTTTGAGTAGAATTCAACAACGCTAACAAAGTTGGAGACGAGAGACAATGAAAGCAGCAAACACACAAGATGGTGTGCGGTCAATATGACCGCTTCTGGCCGAAAGAGGTCAAACATCATGTTTTCTTTTGTGTAATTTATATAAAAACTATTTTAAATTAAAATACAGACACTTTTTGGAAAAGTCAGGTAAGAGCAGTATTGCATTTTTTAAAGTTTTTGCATCTATAAATTTGAATACGGTCAAAATGACCGTCTTGGCCGTTCTAGTGATATAATGACACCAAACCTTCTGTTACTGTGCGTTAATTATGACAGAAATTATTACTCAGAAAACGACGAATAAGTGCATCCCAAAATGAAACAAACATTACAAGAGAAGAAAAAGTGTTCTTGCGTTTCAATTTCATTTTTACAAGATGTGGTTTCCATTATCAAACGCTGACATCTTGAAATTAAAGTGCTGCACAATATTCTTCAACACAGTTAATGTTTCTCTGGGACATATTTCCGAATAACTGAGCAAAAGCCACGTTTTTAGCTGACTGAATAATACTGAAGTCTGCAGACGTCTTGTTTCTCTGCCCGCGTGCGTTATTGCACAGCCACGTGAAGCCCTTCGGCTCACAGGCCGCGTGCACGGTAGCACCAACGCTAATGCAGCTACTTGCAGCTACTCGGCTCCAGAACCGAGTGCTAGCGACGCTGTGGCTAAACGAGCCGCCTGGCCCAGTGACAACACGCGGCTCACAGGCGGGTGTATAACTATGCTGTTGACCTGAGAGCTAATGATATGCTATCGCTAGCGGAAAGCTAATACTGTTAGCACAAAAGGTAACGCTAGCCCATAAGCACGGAAGCTAATGCTACCGCTAACAAGAGCAGTAAAAACCGTCCAAGTTAAAACCGCGTCAGTCTTAAAAACTACGTTGGTTTAACCTCAGTGTCATCACACACACACACACACACACACACACACACACACACACACACACACACACACACAGCGAAGTTTGTCACGTGTGGTTACATGTGTCGTCTTGTGCGAGGAGAGACATGTGGACTCACCTCTTCAGCGTCGAGGCAGGAAAGGACGTTGACCGGCCGGATGTTACCGAGACTTCATGACTACTTCCGGGTCACAATAGATCCAACCTTCAAAATAAAATCATATTTATTGATCCAACTTTCTTAAATGTAACCCCGAAGGGTCGGAACCCCCCCGTTTACTAACTACTGCCATAAAAACCTATGGTGACATGTTTCGTTTACGAGGTCCAGATCATCCATCTTCACTTTGTGTAAATTTGGTAAGTTGATATCATCAAAAAAATATGAACATGATGCTTGAACATCATTTTCCAGTTGAACAGAACCTGTTGGTGAAGGTTGGAAAGTTTTATGGGCAGTTTGGATATTTCAAAATCACATAATAGAAACTCAATACCTCCAACTGTGTTGAAAACAAGAGAAGGTAGCGAGAAGCATATCTCATCATCGTTCCTGGATCAGAGCCGTTTGATCTTTAATATTTCATTCATAATCAAAGTCAGTAGTTTTTATACCACCATCCTCATAAACAATGAGAGGGAATAAAAGATGGATCCTAAAATGTGTCAGACCTCAAACCACCAGTGCCACTATATTAATTTTAAGCACTACATTTTAAAAGCACAAAGCTTAAACGATCAAGAAACACACACAACTTAATGTCTCATTCACCAACTTAAAGTTATTGTATTTGTCAGTGTGATTAAATTTCAGTTTTCTCACCACTGGCGTCTCTGAGGTCTCCATGCGGCGACGCCACCAAACACTGTGTGTGTGACAAAGGAGTGACACACCTGTTTCTGAGCCTACTTATCTCCTCAGCCTGGCCCTCAGGCCTCAGGCCTCCCTACCTGCAGTCAGGAGTCTGACCTGATCCTGACGTCACCCTCTAGTGGGGACGACAGGAATCACTGCAGAATACATTCAAACATCACATTTCTCTAGATTGCCTTAACAGAGAGTTTATTCATGTTTGAGGTGACTCTGAGCTGAGATTTAGTTTTCTCCAAAATGATACAGTAAAAATGTTGGATAACGAGTGAGGGGGTAGTCAGGGTGCTGTCAACTGGGTCAACTGTACCAACCAGTGTCAGAACTTATGGGCCAAAGTGATGTACAGACTGCTATGAAGGTGATGGGGAGGACTGAAGAGCTCCCCCTCAGTCCATCTAAGAGCAGTCTGTACTCAGGCAGGCGCGGAGAGTAGTGTCGGACCGTCCCACATCCTTCATAGGGAATACGAGCTCTTGCCTTCTGGCAGAAGGTACAGAATCCCAAAATGCAAATGAAACGGGTTTAAATACTCTTTCGTACCCACCTCCATCAAAACTCTAAATAGATAAGCGCCCTTGGCTTTATACAAATACATCACATCCAGTTTGGATTGCAGGTTATTAATTCTTTCTGTTTCTTCCTCAGTCCAGTTCAACTTGCTATAAAGATTCATACCTTCTTTAACCACATTTGTTTCTTCTTCTCTCCTTTGCCTGTTCAGTTTTTTACCAAATGCAATTGAGGATTTTCTAATGCTAAATTTTAGATATTCCCATTTGGATATCGGTGTGCTAATGGCGTCATCATTTTTGATATCCAAAATTAGTGTTTTAATAGAGTTACAGTACTCCACATTCCTTAGCAACTGGGAATTAAATTTCCAATAATCTTTAAATGTTTTATTTTGGTGTCTGTTTTTTAGTCTCAGATTTATAGTACAATGATCACTGAAAGGACCATTGGAGATGGTTGTCTCTGTAACATATTGTGAAATTGAATTTGATACAACCAGTAATCAATACGTGATCTAGTTTGACCATTAGGTTTGTGCCAGGTTAATTGTCTGACATCTTTGTTCAAGGTTCTCCAGATATCTATTCATTTGTTGTTGTTAGTGAAATTTTCCATGATTGGGTTTCTAAATTCCCTTGAAAGTTTTGAAGGCCATCTATCCATCCACTCATCATGGGTTACATTGAAATCACCTCCATTCAGGACATTGCTCCCAAGTGCTGCATGTCCCGAGCTGGGAATATTACCAGAGACTCCTCCCACCCTCACCATAGATTGTTTTCCGTGCTGGCCTCTGGAAAGAGGTTCTGCAGCATTCGGTGCTGGTCCACAAAGGTCTATAACAGAGTTCAGCAGTCTGATGACATGCGGGAAAAGCTAAGTGACAATTGTCGTTTATTCTTAACTCAACTATGTCACTTTCAATAATTTGCACTTTTTACTGCGTCTCTGTTTTTGATATTTATTTTCTTTTTGTGGTATTTTATGATATACTTTCATTTTAATTCTATGCTGAGCCTCTGAAACGAAATTTCGTTCTGTGTTCATTTGTTGCTCACAGAATGACAGTAAAGTCTGTCAGAGTCTAACTACCATATGATCAGTGGGGAATTTTGCATTGAGTTCCTTTATAACTGTTGATATCTGATGCAACGAGGTCTTATTTTTTGGTCATTGTTGTACCCATTCTTTGGACATTTAGTGATTTTAGTTTAAAGCAGACAATCGACATCTGATGGGAAACGAGGGTAAAGAGAGATGAGGGATGGTGTGAAGCAACATTCAGCAGACAAACAGCTCTCAATGGTTCAACGGTCTGGTGCAGGGGCACTTTATTATTATTTTTAAAAAAGATGATAAACATTGTTCAAGATTTCAGAGATTACTACATTTTGGTGCGCCAAATTGTTGGCATATGCAAAATACTGTAAACATTCCTTCACTGTCCATCACTTTCTCTTTGGATTCCAATTATCTGCAACAATAGTTATGGGGACAGTTATAGTGAGGAAGACCTTTCCTACTGCTGATAGGGAAACACTACAAAAACAATTAAGAGGCGGCGAAATAGGGCTGAACTTATTTAAGAGAAGGAACCGTTGCATATTAAGTTGTTCTGAAGCCTACATATAGAGCGATAAGAATACCTTTTATGGTCAGATGTTTGACTGAAATTCTGTCTTATCCAGCAACGGTGTCCCATTTTTCCTTTTACAGATCAATGTGACGTGTTTGACCGTTGGTTCCACGTTTGTTGCCTTAAGTGGACCAGGGTGCAGTTTCTGCGGGAGAGGAAGAGGGACTGGGTTTGCACTCTCTGCTAACCCTTAAGAGGTCCTTAAAAAAACTCACACTCGTGGTCCTACAGCCAAAAAATGTGACCTTCCCAAAAACTGCTGTAAAAATGTTATATATTAATATTTGTTTCCACTTTAAATTAGTCAATCTTTTAAAGCTACTTCAGCCTGAAATATACATATCAAATATTGATCATATTTTTTTGTTTTTTAACCCTTTAAAGGCCAGTATGTTTGCATAGATCCTCTGTTCTTTATTTTAAAAAGTCAAAAATAATTTCCATAAAATACATTTCAACGGGTATTTGATTAGTATTATTATTATTATTAGGCCCTGAGATGGGTCAATGATTGGCAGCAACATTGATTTTGATGCCTTGTTTGTTTGTTTTTTTGCAGTGTCAGATTTTACGCTCTGGAGTCGCCTTTAAATTTCAAATTTCAACTGTTTACATTGCCTCGTTTGGTGTCATTTTTTTCAGCACAACCTCACCTGTATGGATTTACAGTTATTTTTCAATTTTGACATACTGTACTAACACATTGGACCGAAAAATGTTCCTGTCCACCACAAGACAGAGGGGCACATCACAGGCCTGACACTTCCAGGGTGTGTCACTCCTCCTGTTGTCCACCTGAAGGCAGCGCTTGCACTTCAGTCTGCCTTTGGTGGCTCCTTGGCCAACATCTGTGTCTGTGGTGATGGGCACAGGAATGTGATCAGCCCTCCTGCTCTGGGGAACACCTGCTTTGTCCATGCCACAAAGCTGAGACACCAGCTCCACCACGAAGTCCTTGTGTGTCATGGGCTGCACCTGCTTGGCATTGCTCATCTCACGGTGCAGGATGAAGCAGTTTGTTGTTGCAATGTCCAGGAAGTGCAGCAACACGGTCCGGTACCAGCGAGCAGTTTCTCTGTGGGTGGAGTAGTACTGGATGAGCTGGTCTGACGGGTCGACCCCACCCATGCTCTTGTTGTAGGCCATGATTGGTGTGGGACAGGGGATGTCTCTCACAGCCCAGCGTCCATCTCCATCCTTCACTCTTCTCTGCACCGTCTCACCTGAAAATGCAGGATGGATGGTGGAGCACACAGACACCTCCCGTGTATCCATCCGCTTCACAAACACCAGTGGCCCCTCTCTGATCCACCTCACTGATCCTCTTCCACATTTTTTGGTGAGAGCATTTGCCCTCCCTCTGGGGCACCCTCTCCTGTAGGTGCCACATTGTTACAGTCTGTCAGTGTCTGTGGCAGATACTGGGGCTGCGTGTTTGTTTTTGTGGCGTGTTTTTTGGTTTGTGTTGCAGAGGTGCATGGAGAAGCTGGGCGGAGCCGGCCACCGGAGCAGCCGAGACCCACACACCTGCAGCAGGTTGGAGAATCAGCGCCTGCTCATAAGCCCTGCTCTCGGCGTTACCCGCTGCCAGATGATTTCGTCTCCCGACGTGGTATATGGCCCAGGCCAGACCTAAAACTCTAAACTACTTGTGATTGTTCTCTAGTGGATTTTCGAACTGATTTGTGTTTCTCTCATATCCAGCTGCTACCGGCACCGCCGCCCAGCTCCCTGCACCTCTTCAGCCCGCTCGCCTGCTCAGTATCTCCTGGAGGATCCGGCCCTCACTCCCGTGCTCTCAGCTCCGCGACGAGGAGTCGGCCCTGGACTCTGTCACCTGCTTCTATCCTGCCACATTAATAAAGTACCTTGTATCTCACTTCCTGCCTCCGCCTCCGCTTCTGGGTTCACCCACCTAAGGCTCAGCCTAACACACATGCTCCGAACTTCATGCTGGCCAGGTCCATGAACAGTTTGGGTCTGGTGTAGAAATTGTCCATGTAGATATGGTACCCAGTAGGCATGGGCCGGTATGAGATACGACGGTATGATAAGCTTAGGCAAAAATATCACGGTTTCACGGTATTATGATTACAGCTCTAAAATGTGTATTTTAAATGTCTGTAGTTAAAAACAAAAAAAGGAAAAAACTTTTCTATTGAACAGTCTTTTATTTTGAAACAATATATAACATGATGGATATTAGAAAATATGTATTTGAAATAAAAAACAAAATAAATTACTGAATTATTTCTAAATAAATGCAGTCCTTTTAACTGAAGATAAACCTGCAACTCAAGTCACAACATAAATGAATTATTTTTAGTGAAAAAGAAACAACACCACAAAATGCAAATAAATGCAATCACTGAACCTGTGGCTCAAGATCAGAACATAAATAAATGAAAAAAGTAAGACACTTCTAAGATAAAAAATAAATAAATGCAGGCAGGAGATTAAAACTGAATCTCAACATTTTTTGGACTTGCTCACTGAGCCTACTACACATTTCTCTCAGTCCAAGTTATGATGCAGGAATGTGAGCATGTTCACTTTCCCTGGGTTTAGCTTGGAGTGGTGAGGTGAGAGGCATTAACATGGTCCAACTGAGCGGGTTTAGCTCGGGTCAGCAGATACCGAACATGGTCCAACTGAGCGGGTTTAGCTCGGGTCAGCAGATACCGAACATGGTCCAATCGGTGTCACTCCAACTCCCACACAGAAACGCATTTAACTTACCTGAGCAGGTAACTGTACAAATAAACCACATTAACAGCAGTTTAGTCACTTCAGGTTCTCAGTCAGGAGCCGTTGGATCCGTCGGGTCAGCGGCCATTAGATATTTACATTTTTGGCGCCAATCGTCTACCGTAGACCGTCGTCACTGAGCCTGTGGGCGGGGCTTACTTTACGACAGCACCTGAGTGATCCGGCTCGTTGGAGATGAACTGCGCCTCACCTGGAAGGTGGACGAGTCCAGGCGGCAGCAGCAGGGGGCGCTGACAACAAGCTGCAGTCCAGTCGGACAGTTTCCAGCCGCCGTCAAAGAAAATACAGGAAGTCACAGAAACATTTACATCCTGTCAGATCCACCTGTAGCCATAGATATATATAAAGGCTAGATGTGTTACGGCGGGGTCCAGAACGTCCTCACAGGTCGGCCATCTTGGTGCAGGTTAGCTCTCCGGCTGTATCTGCTGAACCTGAGGTAAAGTCAGTGATCTGCACAAACACTAACACTCTTATCTCGCTGAAACCCTGACGGATTTACAAACAGTTCGGTTTCTTACACACGTCATTAACGTGGTGATAATTCTGGATGCGTGAACATGTTGAAATCACATCTTTTCTCTTCTCTTCGAAGAAATCATCACAGTTTTAGTTTGAAGGAGTTTTAGCTCCTCTTCTGGGTTTATAATGGGTGTGTATTGCGTGAGCTAGAGTGCGTGACATCATCGCTAGAGTGGAGAGCAGCTGCAAAAACTTTAGAAAAAACTCTCTTCAGCTTGATTTGGGTCCCACAGCTTTTACTTCACATAGACAATATATACATAGAAATGTAGGAAATCGTGTTGGCTTTCAGATGCTGGTCTTATTTCAGATGTAGGACTTAAACTTTTGGCTGTAGAAGCCCTCAAGCGACAAGCGCTCCAGCAACTCCCCCATAAGCCGCAGTGTTAACTTTGAGCCTAAATCTCTGGAGTGGAGCAGACGGTACCGGTTCTGTCTCTCGCTCTTGTGCCCTCATTTTTCACTCTACAGAAATAAAAAACACATCACAGGTTCAGCAATGTCTCCTGTTACTCACTGTATACATATTCTAACCATAACCATTACACTTGTGTCTAGACCTGCAGGTGTTTGGGAGGTGTTTTCTCATTCATCCTTATGGGGAATTTTTGAAATTTCATTTTCCTACTGCTTCAGCACGTTCAGCTACAGAAACCGTTCAACTATCAACATGTTCAGCTCTTTAAGCTCTTTCAGCTCTTTAAGCTCTTTCAGCCTCGAACTGTTCAGCTTTTAACTTTTTCAAATATTAAGCTTTTTCAAAAATAATAGTAATATGGAAGCAAATGTGAAAATCCTCAAATCCTCTTCAAAACTCATCCACTTTCAACCTCTTCTTGTGTTAAAATATTGTCATTCAAAATTGGAAATATGGACTTGTATGGTTATTCGTCTCAAGGCCTCAATTATTCATAAGTATGCAGTGTCATAAACACATCTCTGTACAGGGTGGGGATTTCAACATGCAGCATTTCTTGATGTATAGCCTATTGTAGTCTACCTATTTTAGAACATTATTCTGTTTTTTAGAACATAACATAATTATTCATAAGTATGCAGTGTCATAACTACATCTTTGACGTTTATAACAAACTAAACCGTTTGAAAATCGGTCGAAAATTGAGCAAGTTAATGTTATTTAAAAAGTACATGTTTCATTACCAACACAATGTTATGGGTGAGCGAGCTCCCTGTACCAAGATGGCCGACCTGTGCGGACGTTCGACTCCGTTGGCCAGCAACGCGGACGGGACATCTAGCCTTTATATATATATCTATGCCTGTAGCTACCTGTAGTCTGCAGAACACGTGTTAATCCTCTCAATGGGCAGATGGGATGTGGTGGGATTTTTACTATTTAATCTCACAAATGTAACAAATAGAAACACAAACTTTGTACCAATGAATTGATCGTACTTTTTAGGTTCACGGTTTTGAGGTCATACAAAGTGGATTTTTCTAAAATGACAACTACTTTTCACTGTGGTCTAAATGTGTCCATCATAACTTTTTATTTGTTTAACGATGCCACTGTTATGACTGAGGTGAGAGTCAGAGCGACTGAGCAGATTTCAGCCCTTGGAAGTCATTTATTGAACAAGAATTGCCTACAAAGTAAATTTATATAAAGACACTGTCATTTATAAATCACACAATCCCTGAATTTAAGAAATTGAACTTCTGAATTAACAGTCCAAACGTTCTCACAGCTACATATACAGGCTACACATGGGGAGGACGAGCAGCAAAGGTTTCTTATAATCTTTATTTATTGATGTATTTATGTGTAATTATATACAGTATATGTGGGAATATGTGTGTATCTGGCATTGTATTCTATCCTTTGTCCTTTTTGTCCGCCTTGTAAAGCACTGATTGCTTGTTTTGATAAGTGTTGTATAAATAACCATAATAATAATAATAAACCACACAAAATATGTTTGTTAACAGATTGAACCTTCGTTGCACAACATGAGATTCATATAATCTAGCACTAAATACAACAATTACATAGAAAATTGGGATTTTTGACAAAACGTAGTGTTTGTAGTCCTAACTGAGAGCTGATCAGCGACAGCCAGGTGTTTCCCATCATGCCCTGAGGTCTTGCAGTCGGTGGAGAGCAACTCTGTTACACCTGGTGGTTGTGGCGGTGCGGTCCATTTCGATCCTTCGCCATCGAGCAGGAAGTCCTTATAACTGCAACATACACATTCCCACCTACACCAGATTGGTCACATGTAGAGGGTTTAACCCTGGATACATCATGCATCAATACTGTCATATCCATAGCGCCACCCACTGGACACAGGAAGTCAGCCTCATGTCAGACTTTATTTATATAGCACTTTTCATACAAATCAAATGAAGCAGGACAAACATCATTCGATTCACATTGACAGGTCGTTTTCTCCTCATCATACACTACATGATGACCTATAATTGATGGGTGAGCTCTAGCGCCACCTAGTGGACACAGGCAGTGTTAATTAGCCCATCACACAATGGCTGTGTCCAAATTCAGGGGCTGCAGCCTTTGCGGTCCACGAGGGCCGGGTCCATGAGGGCCAGGTCCTTCGGACCGGTCTTTGATAGCCTCGTCCACCGTTGTTAAATGGGACGGTCCAGCCTTCGGAGTATTTCCTGGTTGCCTCACCAGATGTCCCGCCCCTTACCCTTACGTCACGATTGTGAATGAAGAGATGCATTAAAGTCTGTTTTGGTTCAAATCTATCAAACGTGTACATTTATTTGTGTGTGTACAAAAATTAACGACAAAATGTGTCAAATCTAAATTGAATCATCAACATTACAAAATAAACATTAAGCCATTGGTGAATAACAACTATATTTACCACAGCATCACCAGCGTCACGTGTTTTAACTGAAAGTTGAAATTTGGAGGTTTTGAATATTCTTAAATTTGGAAGTTTAACATATCTGGCGTTGGATGTTACATGACTAAAAACCGAGTATAAACCCATTACTTAAATTTAAATGTCATGTCTTCGCCACTTGATGTCGCCATTTTCTCTTGCCTCCTCTTCTGTTTTGGGACTGAACAGCGGTGCGCAAAGGATCTTGGGATATAGCGGGCCGCGAAGGATAGTAGCGATGCGTCCTCCAAACAGAGGGAAGGCCAGGCTGCATTTGTGGGCTGCATTTGAAGCAGCCCTCGAATTTGGACAGCCTTCGCGCAGCATTGTGACGTAATTGGCCTTCAAATGCGCACTTCGTGGGCTGCAGCCCCTGAATTTGGACACAGCCAATGTTCAACAAAGCCCAGGTGGCAAGACGTCTACGTGCACGCTGTCTGCCCTGCGACTGAGGCGTGCACGTACGGCACATTTCACTAAGTTGGACTCTCATGTTAATACCAAACCAATGAGCAAGGCACCGCAGGGAGTCGAACCCCATCCCAGTACACACCAGGAGTAGCCAACACCAGTGCCTTTTGCTTTTTGGCCGAGTACGACAGGTAAAGCAAAAACTACATTAGCAACAGCATATGGCAGCATTACATAATGTTAAAATGACAATTTATTTTCTCACGAATTGATGAAAACTATGCAAATGATGATTGAAGCAATTGTTTATAGCCAAATATTGCTTATTACTTGTACTTATTAATGCTGTTGTAATGTTAGAAAAAGAAACCTCAGCACAACAGTTATAATAAACAAGCCATGCAAACACTCCCATAACACTTTCATCTACAAGTAGTGAAGATATCATTTTATATCTCGTCTACAATGTAAAACCTGGTGCGTAAACAACAGACTGACAAACACAACACCATCTTTCACCTGATTCAACAACTGAGTCACAGTTTTAGAGAGATACTTCATCCTGAGGGAAATTCAAGTGTCCAGTAGGATACAACACAAACATTACACATAATGTATAAAATTAACAGTAGCTTCAGTAAACGGTGCAAACGGAGGTAAAACAATGGACAATTTCTACCTCCATTTGCACCATCTATTGTCCTCCCTGCCTTTACTGGGAGCTGTTGTCCAGTCTGATGGCCAGGGGGACGTAAGAGTTTGAGTCTGTTGGTGGAGCTGGACTGGGAACACAGCCCTCTGCCCGGTGAAGGTGTTGCAGAGGGTGGTTGGTGTTGTCCAGTATGGACAGCAGTCTGTCCAGGGTCCTTTCTGCCACTGTCACCAGAGAGTCCAGCTCTGTGCCCACTACTGAGCCAGCAGAAAAGAGGACGCCGGCCACCACAGACACCTGTGGTGGCCGGCGTCCTACAACATCTGCAAAAAACATCTGTTTTTTGGATGTGTAAGGACCCCAGCCTTCCTCTCACGCTGAAACTGCGCTCTGGTCCAATAAAGGCACTGGCCATGGTACCAGCTGTCACACGCTTCACACTAAAAAAAAAGAAGAAAAAAAAAAAGGGAAACCGTTGCTGGATAAGAGTTTTGATAAGGTTTTAAAATAGTTACACAGAAGAGAAAGTACCTCGCTGTGTTGAGGGTGGTGAACGCTGGACCCCACACCAGGCTCATCTGGATGCTGTTCAGTCTGTTGACAAAAACAATCCCCTCATTTTGTGAAAATGGTCTGAAAATACTAAAATCATATGTAATCAATCTTTATTTATATAGCGCCAGATCACAACAAAAGTCATCAAGGCACTTTACACAGTTATATCTACCGATCAAGACTGACAGATAAACGACAGACATGGAAATGTATTTAGTCATCAATATGTCAGCTGCACATATTTACCTTGCACCACCGTACATGAGCCTCCCTCAGCCTCAGCCTGTTAGTGGAATTGTTGGGCAGCATTAGGTCACAGCAGATGTCCCCCCAGAAGCCAGTGGCAGGAGAGTAGCTGTGGTCAGCGCCACTGTCTCCTGGGGGCAAACGTTGTCGCACAGCTGTTAGGATTTCCTCCGCTGTGTAATGCATTTTCCTTGACTTAAAGAAAAGCTTAGTTAGAAACAGCTGAAGCACAAGAATAAATGCCATTTGAATGCACATGAAGGTTGGAAACATGGAGTACAACACTTTTAAATCAGGAGGTAGACAGACAGTAAAATGTTGTTGCAAGATTAAAAGATGAAATCACACAAATCAATTGAGAAATGCTTTTTTTTCTACATCCCATACTAACCTTCCCAAATATGGAGAAAGTGCACAATCTGAAATTTAAGATAATACACAATATTAACTTACAAATACTAATATTTAAATGTCACGTGTTTAAAGTTGTAATTGCTGTATAGTGATAAGATAACTAGATGTCATTTCTACACCTGCACTTGGTCAAGTCACAAATACTTTCAAGTAAATAAGTAGTGAAGGATAAAACAGAGCACCTAAGGTATAAAAAGTATTGTAAATACAAAAGTACAAGTATAATAAAAACTGATTTGTTTCAACAGCACTTATCAAAAAGCACTGTAACCATAGTAACCTGTTGAACATTTGAATAACATATTGTATTGTTCCAACTGACATTTTTGAAAGATGCATATCAAACAGACAATTTATTTGTCTTCCGGATGGTGAGTTACACTACTTACCCATGTCGTGGATTCTTTCCATTCATTTTGACCTGGGAGATGATATTTGGAGTTAGCGACCACAACAACCATTAACAACCAACAAAAAATAAAATAAAAACACATGAAACAAACTCAGCAGACTCGTAAACTAACATCACTACCTAGGGAAATGAGTACTAGCCAATAAAACATTTTTTGGCACTTTAATCTTTCTTAAATCAGGAGCTTTGGAGAGAGACGATATATTTAGATATCGTCACGATCCCATATTCTGTTGATCTTTGTGCGTTGGTGTTGTGTTTGCTGTGATGCTTGCAGAGGTGCGGTGAGAGGCTGGGCGGAGTTTCCCGTCACTGGAGCTGCTGACACACACGCTCCTGCAGCATAAGCCCCGCCCTCCACGCCACCTGCTGCCAGATGATGTCAACCAGACGTGCTATATGGCTCAGCCCGAACAGCCTTCTAGTGATCTACTAGTGTTTCAGGTTTTAATTCTACGTTGCTCTGCCTCCAGTGTCCACCTGCGACTGCAGCAGACAGCCTGCCCTGCTCGCACCTGCGTTACCACACGCCACACAGCAACCAGCGCCACCGAGAGCTACCTCATCTCCTCCTCCCATCTCTTGGACAAACACTCACACCTGTGTAGCCTTACACCTCCACCAGCAGTCTCCTGGTGCTGTAAATAAAATACCTCGCACACCTCATCCTGCCTCGCTTTTTCGCTTCTGGGTCCTACAAAATACTACTGAGCGCAACATTCATTCATATAATTACAAATGCTTGGCTAGCAAAACAACGTATGTTAACATCATTGTTCTCATTTACTGGTAAAAGCAGTAGAGTATACGGTAATCAAAGTAATGGATGTTAAATACACAAGTTATTCACACGTGTACTGTAACAAAATATAGCTGCAAGCGGCAATCTGCAGGTCCTAACCTCTTTCGTCCCAAACCAGCCACCCTGAAGAGGCTTTTTTGTAGAGGACAATCAGGAGGACATGTACGAAAAATTTCAAGTCAATAGCACTTATGGCTTGGTGGGGAGAGCCTTTCGAAGCTTACACTCTTATGTCATAGCGCCCCCATTAGGTCGATTGGGATCAAATGTTTTGAACAGCATTTGGACATCATTTACACTCGACCTACCAAGTTTCGTGTCTCTAGGTCCTTCTGGCTCACCATAAATGATTAAAATGCAAACAGTGGCGGTTAATGAGGAACAGGCCACGCCCGCTTTGACCCATCAACATGGCGGTCGAGATATTAGTTAATAGTCACCCATAGTGCATGCATACCAAATTTGGTGAAATTCCGTCCAATGGTCTTTGAGATACGCATGTGTGGCATCTATAGTGCCCCCTATTGGTTGAGCTCAAAATGCTTTGGTAGGCAGATTCCCAGTCCCGTTGTGGACCTGCCCACCAAGTTTTGTGGAGATACGGCAAAGGGTGTGGGAGTTGTGGCCAATCATTTCTAAGCTCCGCCCATTGTGAACATTCATTGGTCGGTGGCGGCCATGTTTTGACCAATCTGGCTCATTTATAATAGAAACTTGTCTTTTCATCCCCCGAGGCTGTATACCAAATTTGGTGTTGATAGGGTCAATTTTGCAAAAGTTTTATTCACTTTACTGTTTTTCACATTACGCAAATAAGCAAAAAATCTAGTTAGGCGGACCTTCATGGTCCTAAGGCTTTTTTGTAGAGCACATTGAGCTGGACTTGTGTGTCAAATTTCAAGTCAATCGGACTTACGGTGTGAGGGGCGTGGCCTTCTGAAAAACGCATTTTCAAGCCTTGATTACAGCGCCACCATCTGGCCGACTGGGCTCATATTTTAATAAAAGTTGATGCACATCATTTCTAATCATTGGGCCAAGTTTCAAGTTTCTGGCCCATTCCAGCTCACGGGAATTTGAGCTCAAGCGGCAGAAAACAAATAATAAACCGGTACAATCTTAGAAGGGTTCTACCCCCTAACGAGTTCTCACGTGCCGACTAAACTCAGCTGATACCGTAGCAGCGCGATGAGTCCCTGTTAGCTAAGCAGCTACACTTTAGCGCCGCTCCGTGTGGGTCACTGCACTGTCATTGGTCAGGCGTGCACACGCTGTTAACGATACCATTGGCTGTAGCACTTCCACTTTTGTTTGACATTTTAAAGTCTAAGATTATTTTTTTTTTTTACTTTTCATTAAGTACATTCTGATAAGACAAATAGTTTTACTTAAGTCAGGTATTACTGCTCTAAAAACTAGAATCCTTCTTCCATCACCTTTAATACATACCTGTAAGTTTGTTGAGGCAAGTTTTCAGATCATGATGTAGATAGAAGATACCCATGGAAAAAGAAAATGAACCAATTAGTGACAGACAAAACATGCATCAAAACACATTCATGTAGCATCACGTACAACTAAAAAATTAAACTGCATTAGCAAGAGTAAGATTTTAATCACGTCACATTCAATCACACTAATTAAAACGTGTCACAGAAGTGAGCAGCTCAATCAACAATGATTTCTCATAATCATGTCTAGTATTACAAGTACATAAATAAACTTACACCTGAATATGTAATGATTTGGGAGAAATAAAATAGCGTTTATTGATATTATTTGAGAGGTTGTATAACTTCAACCATCCTATTGGAACCAACATTTAAGCACTTGCTGACATTCATTTACCATTAATTATTAAAAGGCACAATAGCATTATAGATGAGTATTATAAAACTTTTTTCTCATTAGTACAAACAAGTCTTACAAGCAGAAGCAATTTCAATACAAAATACACAAACCGAGCTAAACATGTCAGCGTTTGAGTAGAATTCAACAACGCTAACAAAGTTGGAGACGAGAGACAATGAAAGCAGCAAACACACAAGATGGTGTGCGGTCAATATGACCGCTTCTGGCCGAAAGAGGTCAAACATCATGTTTTCTTTTGTGTAATTTATATAAAAACTATTTTAAATTAAAATACAGACACGTTTTGGAAAAGTCAGGTAAGAGCAGTATTGCATTTTTTAAAGTTTTTGCATCTATAAATTTGAATACGGTCAAAATGACCGTCTTGGCCGTTCTAGTGATATAATGACACCAAACCTTCTGTTACTGTGCGTTAATTATGACAGAAATTATTACTCAGAAAACGACGAATAAGTGCATCCCAAAATGAAACAAACATTACAAGAGAAGAAAAAGTGTTCTTGCGTTTCAATTTCATTTTTACAAGATGTGGTTTCCATTATCAAACGCTGACATCTTGAAATTAAAGTGCTGCACAATATTCTTCAACAGTTAATGTTTCTCTGGGACATATTTGCGAATAACTGAGCAAAAGCCACGTTTTTAGCTGACTGAATAATACTGAAGTCTGCAGACGTCTTGTTTCTCTGCCCGCGTGCGTTATTGCACAGCCACGTGAAGCCCTTCGGCTCACAGGCCGCGTGCACGGTAGCACCAACGCTAATGCAGCTACTTGCAGCTACTCGGCTCCAGAACCGAGTGCTAGCGACGCTGTGGCTAAACGAGCCGCCTGGCCCAGTGACAACACGCGGCTCACAGGCGGGTGTATAACTATGCTGTTGACCTGAGAGCTAATGATATGCTATCGCTAGCGGAAAGCTAATACTGTTAGCACAAAAGGTAACGCTAGCCCATAAGCACGGAAGCTAATGCTACCGCTAACAAGAGCAGTAAAAACCGTCCAAGTTAAAACCGCGTCAGTCTTAAAAACTACGTTGGTTTAACCTCAGTGTCATCACACACACACACACACACACACACACACACACACACACACACACACACACACACAGCGAAGTTTGTCACGTGTGGTTACATGTGTCGTCTTGTGCGAGGAGAGACATGTGGACTCACCTCTTCAGCGTCGAGGCAGGAAAGGACGTTGACCGGCCGGATGTTACCGAGACTTCATGACTACTTCCGGGTCACAATAGATCCAACCTTCAAAATAAAATCATATTTATTGATCCAACTTTCTTAAATGTAACCCCGAAGGGTCGGAACCCCCCCGTTTACTAACTACTGCCATAAAAACCTATGGTGACATGTTTCGTTTACGAGGTCCAGATCATCCATCTTCACTTTGTGTAAATTTGGTAAGTTGATATCATCAAAAAAATATGAACATGATGCTTGAACATCATTTTCCAGTTGAACAGAACCTGTTGGTGAAGGTTGGAAAGTTTTATGGGCAGTTTGGATATTTCAAAATCACATAATAGAAACTCAATACCTCCAACTGTGTTGAAAACAAGAGAAGGTAGCGAGAAGCATATCTCATCATCGTTCCTGGATCAGAGCCGTTTGATCTTTAATATTTCATTCATAATCAAAGTCAGTAGTTTTTATACCACCATCCTCATAAACAATGAGAGGGAATAAAAGATGGATCCTAAAACGTGTCAGACCTCAAACCACCAGTGCCACTATATTAATATTAAGCACTACATTTTAAAAGCACAAAGCTTAAACGATCAAGAAACACACACAACTTAATGTCTCATTCACCAACTTAAAGTTATTGTATTTGTCAGTGTGATTAAATTACAGTTTTCTCACCACTGGCGTCTCTGAGGTCTCCATGCGGCGATGCCACCAAACACTGTGTGTGTGACAAAGGAGTGACACACCTGTTTCTGAGCCTACTTATCTCCTCAGCCTGGCCCTCAGGCCTCAGGCCTCCCTACCTGCAGTCAGGAGTCTGACCTGATCCTGACGTCACCCTCTAGTGGGGACGACAGGAATCACTGCAGAATACATTCAAACATCACATTTCTCTAGATTGCCTTAACAGAGAGTTTATTCATGTTTGAGGTGACTCTGAGCTGAGATTTAGTTTTCTCCAAAATGATACAGTAAAAATGTTGGATAACGAGTGAGGGGGTAGTCAGGGTGCTGTCAACTGGGTCAACTGTACCAACCAGTGTCAGAACTTATGGGCCAAAGTGATGTACAGACTGCTATGAAGGTGATGGGGAGGACTGAAGAGCTCCCCCTCAGTCCATCTAAGAGCAGTCTGTACTCAGGCAGGCGCGGAGAGTAGTGTCGGACCGTCCCACATCCTTCATAGGGAATACGAGCTCTTGCCTTCTGGCAGAAGGTACAGAATCCCAAAATGCAAATGAAACGGGTTTAAATACTCTTTCGTACCCACCTCCATCAAAACTCTAAATAGATAAGCGCCCTTGGCTTTATACAAATACATCACATCCAGTTTGGATTGCAGGTTATTAATTCTTTCTGTTTCTTCCTCAGTCCAGTTCAACTTGCTATAAAGATTCATACCTTCTTTAACCACATTTGTTTCTTCTTCTCTCCTTTGCTTGTTCAGTTTTTTACCAAATGCAATTGAGGATTTTCTAATGCTAAATTTTAGATATTCCCATTTGGATATCGGTGTGCTAATGGCGTCATCATTTTTGATATCCAAAATTAGTGTTTTAATAGAGTTACAGTACTCCACATTCCTTAGCAACTGGGAATTAAATTTCCAATAATCTTTAAATGTTTTATTTTGGTGTCTGTTTTTTAGTCTCAGATTTATAGTACAATGATCACTGAAAGGACCATTGGAGATGGTTGTCTCTGTAACATATTGTGAAATTGAATTTGATACAACCAGTAATCAATACGTGATCTAGTTTGACCATTAGGTTTGTGCCAGGTTAATTGTCTGACATCTTTGTTCAAGGTTCTCCAGATATCTATTCATTTGTTGTTGTTAGTGAAATTTTCCATGATTGGGTTTCTAAATTCCCTTGAAAGTTTTGAAGGCCATCTATCCATCCACTCATCATGGGTTACATTGAAATCACCTCCATTCAGGACATTGCTCCCAAGTGCTGCATGTCCCGAGCTGGGAATATTACCAGAGACTCCTCCCACCCTCACCATAGATTGTTTTCCGTGCTGGCCTCTGGAAAGAGGTTCTGCAGCATTCGGTGCTGGTCCACAAAGGTCTATAACAGAGTTCAGCAGTCTGATGACATGCGGGAAAAGCTAACACACTTTTTAGTGCGTCTCTGTTTTTGATATTTATTTTCTTTTTGTGGTATTTTATGATATACTTTCATTTTAATTCTATGCTGAGCCTCTGAAACGAAATTTCGTTCTGTGTTCATTTGTTGCTCACAGAATGACAATAAAGTCTGTCAGAGTCTAACTACCATATGATCAGTGGGGAATTTTGCATTGAGTTCCTTTATAACTGTTGATATCTGATGCAACGAGGTCTTATTTTTTGGTCATTGTTGTACCCATTAGGGGTGTAACAATAAACAAAAATCACGGTTCGATACGTACCTCGGTTTTGAGGTCACGGTTCGGTTCGTGTTCGGTACAGTACAGGAACAAAATGCAAAACACGAATTTGCTTGTTGTTTATTCGGAACTTTTGTAAACCAACAATTTATTGCAACATTATACAAAATATGAAAATAAAATAAAAAACAGAATACTGTTGTAAAGTGCTGCCTGGTAATAAGTTAAATAAATTACTGTCACTGTCTCTTTAAGTCCCTCTGCCAGGTGTGCGCTGGTGTGTTGTTCATACGGGCTGAGTTGCAGGGAGACGCTGCTCGATTGCCAAAGTCAGCTGCGTTTGCACTCAGGTCAGTTTTTTTCTTGTAGAGTGATATTCACACTTGTGGTGCCGTTTCAAGTGCCGCGGCACAACGCAGAGATTCAGCCGAATTTAGCACAGAGCAGACAGGAAGTCTGACACGAAACAACAACAATACATCCGGTTGATTTTCAAAATAAAACACTCATCGTTGATCAAAGCACAAAAACCTCAAAAAAGAGAAAAATACGCGCTCTTCTTCTAATCCTTCAGTCGGGAACACTTCGTGTTGTTGTGTTTATAACACGTATAACTGCAGCCGTGTGTGATTATGTAATTATCACGGGAATTCCTCGGTTTCGTTTCTCCAGCTGTTCGGCGGAGCCTCGCCGTGCCGGACTCGTCTTTCTCCGTTGCAAAATTTAACCAGGAAGCCGAAGTGTTCCCAAGCGGGAGACTTAAGCGACAAGGGAGGGTCTTCAAGCTCTGGTTTCTCGCTAGCGTTAGCCATGATGTAAACGGGCTGCACGTGTAGCTGCAGGCAGAAAATAAACACGTGCAACTTCCGTTCTGGAAACTCACCCGTGCACAGCCCTGTACCGAACCGAACGTCCTGTACCGAAACGCTTCAATACAAATACATGTATTGTTACACCCCTAGTACCCATACATGTTAATCAGAATAATCAGAATGTTGTCAACATTCAACACACAGGCAACCCAATGTCCATCTTTATCCGCCTTGTTACACAAAATCTTACCAGGACATCTGTTGAGACAAATGGCAACTCCAGCCGAGCGGTTTGCACCGTGACCGAAGAGGATTTTGTCTCCCCATTGTTGTGACCAAAGTCTGTAACATCAGACTCGTCAGAATGAGTTTCCTGGAGAAAGATGCAATTTGCTTGTTGCCCCTTGCAGAACAGAAAAAACAGCTTTGTGCTTAACTGAGTCTTTAAGTCCCCTTGTATTAAAAGAAATGTCCGTTTTCAACTGGAACACATGAACAAAGTTAATGAAGAGGTTAAGGGAGGTGGAGTAGAAAAGTGTTGAGGTAAAAGTCCCATTTACCGAAATGTTCCACTGTGTATCCATTTCACATTCAAATCTCAGCCCATACCTGGGGTCTCGGCCATAATGCGCTCGCCTTCTATGAAACCAAACGGGCCCCTGAAGCCCGCAGCCTTGCCTTCCTTCCTAGCCTGGTCAATTGTGGGCCACATTGCCTGTCTGGACCTCCAGTCCTCTTGGGTCAGGTCTTCAGCAAAGCGGATCCCTTCTTCTTTACACGCAGGAGAAGCCCTCGTCCGTCTCCAGATGTCATCTCTCACTGTAAGTCTCTCAAACGGAATGATGATTTGTCGATGCGTGTTCTCCGTCCCTGCCCCACTCTGTGGACAACGTCGACCGCTTCGTCCATCTTCGTCTTAAGGTCCGGAGCAATTCTACCCAGAAGCTCCACCGCTTCTGCTCTGATATTTTCATTCATTTTCTCCTTTTTTCCTTTGATGCGAAGGCACCATCGCCTTTTGTTTCCTTCTCGATTCAATAAACAACCTTTAATGTCATCTTTATCTTTTGTGAGTGATTCCATCTGTTTTTCCAGGTGTTCTATTTTCGTTTTACACTCTTCCAGCTCCTCTGAGTTATGCTGCACTGATTTAGCGATAGCAGCCAGCATGGTGCTGTGTTGTTGCATCTGTTTGCTAACTTCCTCCATGCGGTCGTCAAGACGTTTTCCAAGAGTGTCGATAGCTTTCAGTATGGTGTCAGTAGATGTGTTGGAGTCCTTTTCCTGAGGCGTACCTTTCGCCTTCTTCTCCCTGTGTGATTTTTCTGGAGTGTTTGCAGGGGTTGTCGACATTCTGTCCCGTTTGTTGCTGCTAGCGTTAGCTGTCTCCATCGGCATTGATAGTCGTGTTCGCTGTTCACATGGGTTGTAAACGGGAGGTTTGTTGCTGCCGAAGGTTTCGTGCTGTTGTTTTTTTTCATGTTCGGGCTGAATTTTTCTTTTTAACTGTTAAGGGAAGTGGATTAAATGACTTCAAAAACTATTACATCGGGACTTTATTTAGGAGCTCAAACTGATGCGACTGCTCAGTCCGCCATTTTGCCGGAACCCCCGGAAAACTAGCAAAACAAAGCGTGCGAAAATGAAGTAAAGAGGTGAAAGGAAAACGGAGGAGGCGGGAGGAAAATGGAAAGTTTGTGGCAAAGCCACCGAAGATGACTAGCTTTTTCACGGCGGCCACTTATGATGACAACATCATTCTGTAGTGTAATATAACCATATAATCATAAATATGTAGTTAGTGGTTAAAGGCGACTGGGAACAAGTACTGAGATATTAAAGAATCTAATCAAAATGTGAATGAATCATAAATGAATGGTTGAAACATGTATTGCTCTGCACTAGTTGATTGAATTGATGATTAAACTACTGAATTGTGTTACTGTGGAGTGAACTATAACCACAAATGAAAGAGTGAAATCATGTAATCAAATATACCAATCAAATTATGATTGTTGTTAAAAGAGATGCAGTCAGTAGGGCAGTAGAACAAGTCTCAGTCACAAGCACAGAGAAGCCACGGCCAAACATGTAGATAAGGAGACAGTGTAGCTGCCAGCCCCGCCTTTCCAGCTCTGCCAAGCCCGGCCTCCAAGATTTGAAGTTGCCACCATGGTAGAGTTGAAAATGCTGAGCAGAGAATATGGCAGAGAGGTCAGAAGACGGGCAAGAGTCGATCTGGGAAGGGGAGCGTGTTTTTGCCACGAGAAGCACTGTGGAGAAATCTCATTGCAAAAATACCTCAAAGATCAATAAATTCTATTTACAGTATTCTGACATTTGACCTCATATATATTATATATATATTAGCATGCTAGCTCAATAGCTTCCAGGTCATGTGATCAATCGACTCAAAATCATGTTGGGATCATGTAACTACACTGGCTGCATGAGATACACCTCTTGTTTTTACGTTTTACATCTTTTCATATTTTTTACATCTGTTCATAATTTTTTATTAATTTTTAGGCTATATGTAAATATTAGCATGTTAGCTCAATAGCTTCTCAATAGCTTTAAACGCAGTATCTCTGCTTTAAATTTCCCACATTTTTATTTTGAAAACAGGAAGTTGGTACACGCTGTAGCCGTCTTCTCCGTGTGTTTACTGTAAAGTCTGTAATACGGGTGCACTTGAAATGTTGGAGTGGCTGCGAATGTGGAATATCCAACTTAAAACTAACTTCACTGAAGTCTTGTCATGATGTATTTTCCAGCTGGCCCAAGACGATGTTTCAAAGAGTTTTGGCTGAAGAAGTCGCCCCACAAAGGAAGACTCTTTCAGTTTATCACAAATATTAGCATTAAATCATCATTTTGAGGGTACATGGTTTTCACTGGGCAGGAAGGGTTTGAAATATGTAACCAGCAACGTAAATGATGCACAGTAGTGGAGTAGACAGTGCAGTATTTGCCTCTGAGATACAGCGGAGCAGACAAAACTGAAGTTGCATGAAATCCTAATGTCTACGTCAGCACTTGAGTAAATATACCTAAGCCTAGTTTATGCTTCTGCGTCGCGGCGACGGCGTAGCTACGTCGTCGACCCTACGCCGTCATTGAGCATTCGAAGTTCTGCGTCGAGGGAACGCATTGTTCTGCAATTCACCGCCAAGCCGCTAGGGGGGTGTCATACTTTCTGACCTCCTCGATAATTTTTTCGTCTGCCTGGTCCATGTTTTCCGTGCCGCTCGTACCACAAAAACTTTAAAAATGGCGGTGTTGTTAAACTGTCGACCGGAAAAACAACTGCCGGAAATGACGTTCTGAGCGGACCAATCACAGTCCTTGCCGTTCGCGTCTTGACGCGTCGACGCGACGCGTAGTCAGGAGTTTTTGGAGCCGCACGTCAGGCTACGGCGCAGGGTCCGCGTAGGGCTCTGCGTCGACGACAGAGCTACGCCGTCGCCGCGACGCAGAAGCATAAATCAGGCCTTACACTTCACCACTGGGTCAGAGCCTGATACTGTGTTTGTGTGTTTGTTTCAGAATGAGGGAGAGAGACAACGTGAAAATGGGACAGGAAGAGAGGGACAACAGGTAAAACACATAATACATGTGTATTCTGTTAAAACGTATGTGTCTGTATAATTGACCTGTTGTTTTGTGTGTCGTCTTCTCATTTCAGAGGGCCCCATGCCTGCCTTTGCCTTGGGCCCCAAATTTCTTAAATCCGCCACTGCCTGCAATTCAGTAACTCGTGTAATGCAGACCAGATTTAATAGTAATACTTTATTTCAGATCCGTAGATCCTTAAACAATTAAAGAAAGCAGCATACATCATGAAATGTTGACCCTCATGAAGCTATAGCTACTATGTTTCAACTGTGAATACTCTGATTTCACATTTTTAGAAAAAGACATTGTGCAGATGTGAGTGCAGTTTTGTTGTGATTGATAATGTGAAGGCCCGAGTCACATAAATGCATCTTGGAGAGGGGGGAGCGCGCGCGCACGCACGCACGCACGCACACACACACAGCCCCTGTTCTTTTGCCCTTAGCCCCTGATGTTCTTGAATCCTAAAAGCGCCCCTGGTCAGTGCCGCTGGCTCCTGGTCCCACACGTGTTTGGGAGAAATATATGACGTCCTTAGCTTTAGCCTATCAGGGGCAGAATTGGGAAGGTCCAGGTCTTGGCAGGTGGCGCCCCAGAAGCCATCTGCTGCATAGGAGCTGTGCTGTTCAGCACTGGCTCTTGTTGCCAAACGTCTAGAGACGACGTATTTTCCTCCGCTGTCCGGGTGATTTTCTGAGACTAAAAAAAAAAGGTTAGCTAGAGAATAGCTGATTGACTGACAGATAGACAGACAGACATATGGTAAATGTATCTAGTCATCAATATGTCAGCCGCACAGATTTACCTTGGACCACCGCTCGTACCACCTCCGAGGTTTTAACCTATTCGGTGCCGTATTAGGAACGTCCAGGTCCGTGCAGGTGGCGCCCCAAAACCCATCTGCAGCAGAGCAGCTGTGCTGTTCAGCGCTGGCTCCAGGTTCCACACGTTTCTGAACGAAAGATATCATTTCCTCCGCAGTCTTGGACCGTTTCCTTGACTTAAAGAAAAGCTTAGTTAGAAACAGCTGAAGCACAAGAATAAATGCCATTTGAATGCACATGAAGGTTGGAAACATGGAGTACAACACTTTTAAATCAGGAGGTAGACAGACAGTAAAATGTTGTTGCAAGATTAAAAGATGAAATCACACAAATCAATTGAGAAATGCTTTTTTTTTTACATCCCATACTAACCTTCCCAAATATGGAGAAAGTGTACAATCTGAAATTTAAGAAAAGAATACACAAAATATTAAAACTTACAAATACTAATATTTAAATGTCACGTGTTTAAAGAATATGTAATTGTAATTGGGGAGTGTAGCAGTCCAATTGTTTGACTGTCTTTGTTTGGGCTGATGTTCCCTCAGGGCTAATCGCAGGGGATCCAGAGCACCTGTGCACAGGTGGGGAGACTGACTCCTAATTTGAGAAGTGGAGGCAGCTTGGGGTGTTTCCCGCCCAGCCAATCAGGGTGTGACGACAGCCTGTCAAAGGCATAAGAGAGGTGGGAGACGGCACACCGACGGCTGTCGCCCTCATTCACAATCTGCCCCTGGCCCACGCTGAAGCTCTCCCTGTACTTCCTAGAAGCCCACTCCCCTTAGATTTCCAGCCAGAACTCGGGTCCATTTGGGGCCCTGCTCTGTTTCTGAGCTGCCCACAGCTTTAGGGAGGAATGGAAACCCTTTCAAACCCAGGCCCCTTAGCGCCTTGGTTTTACTATTGTATTCCCCGGGAGCCTGGAGAAGAGGCATTTGTTTGTTTCTGGGTTTATTGTCCTAGCAGGGCATTCCCTGAGCTATATTTTGGTTTCTTTGTACGTAGGTTGGGCTGGCATGTAGGCAATCTACAGCCAGAACCGCCACACAAGGTCCTTTCACCTCCAGCCCTCCAGTCATTGAGGCATTCATGTACTTGTGTGAAATAGTCTTTGTAACAGTCCAAGTTGTCTGTCTCGTGCTCAGCTTTCAGGGTCAAAGTCATCATTACATGTTACAACCCTTTTATTTTGTTTAGAAGAAACAAACTGAAAGTGCGTTAGTGCTGACTCGTACTGAAGTTGGACAGATAATCAGTCATGTATTACATTCAATCATACATTGCGTGTTTTGAGTCATATGGCTGCCCTTTGCCATGTCGCACTGCTCTGACATGCCCTCACTTGGGCAATAGGAATAAAGGTTGTAATATAGTTACACAGAGAAGAGAAAGCACCTCGCTGTGTTGAGGGTGGTGAACGCTGGACCCCACACCACTCTCGTCTGGACGCTGTACGTCAGTCTGACAAAAACAATCCCCTCATTTTGTGAAAATGGTCCGAAAATACTAAAATCATATGTAATCAATCAATCAATCTCTATATTGCGCCAAATCACAACAAAAGTCATCAAGGCACTTTACACAGAATTATATCTACCGATCAAGACTGACTGACACAAACAGACAGACGTATGGAAATGTATTTAGTCATCAATATGTCAGCTGCACATATTTACCTTGCACCACCGCACATAGGCCTCCCTCAGCCTCAGCCTGTTGGTGGATGAGTTGGGCAGCATTAAGTCACAGCAGATAGTCCCCCAGAAGCCAGTGGCAGGAGAGTAGCTGTGGTCTGTGCCACTGGCTCCTGGGGGCAAACGCTGTTGCACAGCGTTTAGGATTTCCTCCGCCGTGTAGGTGATTTTCTTTGACTTAAAGAAAAGCTTAGTTAGAAACAGCTGAAGCACAAGAATAAATGCCATTTGAATGCACATGAAGGTTGGAAACATGGAGTACAACACTTTTAAATCAGGAGGTAGACAGACAGTAAAATGTTGTTGCAAGATTAAAAGATGAAATCACACAAATCAATTGAGAAATGCTTTTTTTTTTACATCCCATACTAACCTTCCCAAATATGGAGAAAGTGTACAATCTGAAATTTAAGAAAAGAATACACAAAATATTAAAACTTACAAATACTAATATTTAAATGTCACGTGTTTAAAGAATATGTAATTGTAATTGGGGAGTGTAGCAGTCCAATTGTTTGACTGTCTTTGTTTGGGCTGATGTTCCCTCAGGGCTAATCGCAGGGGATTCAGAGCACCTGTGCACAGGTGGGGAGACTGACTCCTAATTTGAGAAGTGGAGGCAGCTTGGGGTGTTTCCCGCCCAGCCAATCAGGGTGTGACGACAGCCTGTCAAAGGCATAAGAGAGGTGGGAGACGGCACACCGACGGCTGTCGCCCTCATTCACAATCTGCCCCTGGCCCACGCTGAAGCTCTCCCTGTACTTCCTAGAAGCCCACTCCCCTTAGATTTCCAGCCAGAACTCGGGTCCATTTGGGGCCCTGCTCTGTTTCTGAGCTGCCCACAGCTTTAGGGAGGAATGGAAACCCTTTCAAACCCAGGCCCCTTAGCGCCTTGGTTTTACTATTGTATTCCCCGGGAGCCTGGAGAAGAGGCATTTGTTTGTTTCTGGGTTTATTGTCCTAGCAGGGCATTCCCTGAGCTATATTTTGGTTTCTTTGTACGTAGGTTGGGCTGGCATGTAGGCAATCTACAGCCAGAACCGCCACACAAGGTCCTTTCACCTCCAGCCCTCCAGTCATTGAGGCATTCATGTACTTGTGTGAAATAGTCTTTGTAACAGTCCAAGTTGTCTGTCTCGTGCTCAGCTTTCAGGGTCAAAGTCATCATTACATGTTACAACCCTTTTATTTTGTTTAGAAGAAACAAACTGAAAGTGCGTTAGTGCTGACTCGTACTGAAGTTGGACAGATAATCAGTCATGTATTACATTCAATCATACATTGCGTGTTTTGAGTCATATGGCTGCCCTTTGCCATGTCGCACTGCTCTGACATGCCCTCACTTGGGCAATAGGAATAAAGGTTGTAATATAGTTACACAGAGAAGAGAAAGCACCTCGCTGTGTTGAGGGTGGTGAACGCTGGACCCCACACCACTCTCGTCTGGACGCTGTACGTCAGTCTGACAAAAACAATCCCCTCATTTTGTGAAAATGGTCCGAAAATACTAAAATCATATGTAATCAATCAATCAATCTCTATATTGCGCCAAATCACAACAAAAGTCATCAAGGCACTTTACACAGAATTATATCTACCGATCAAGACTGACTGACACAAACAGACAGACGTATGGAAATGTATTTAGTCATCAATATGTCAGCTGCACATATTTACCTTGCACCACCGCACATAGGCCTCCCTCAGCCTCAGCCTGTTGGTGGATGAGTTGGGCAGCATTAAGTCACAGCAGATAGTCCCCCAGAAGCCAGTGGCAGGAGAGTAGCTGTGGTCTGTGCCACTGGCTCCTGGGGGCAAACGCTGTTGCACAGCGTTTAGGATTTCCTCCGCCGTGTAGGTGATTTTCTTTGACTTAAAGAAAAGCTTAGTTAGAAACAGCTGAAGCACAAGAATAAATGCCATTTGAATGCACATGAAGGTTGGAAACATGGAGTACAACACTTTTAAATCAGGAGGTAGACAGACAGTAAAATGTTGTTGCAAGATTAAAAGATGAAATCACACAAATCAATTGAGAAATGCTTTTTTTTTTACATCCCATACTAACCTTCCCAAATATGGAGAAAGTGTACAATCTGAAATTTAAGAAAAGAATACACAAAATATTAAAACTTACAAATACTAATATTTAAATGTCACGTGTTTAAAGAATATGTAATTGTAATTGGGGAGTGTAGCAGTCCAATTGTCTGACTGTCTTTGTTTGGGCTGATGTTCCCTCAGGGCTAATCGCAGGGGATTCAGAGCACCTGTGCACAGGTGGGGAGACTGACTCCTAATTTGAGAAGTGGAGGCAGCTTGGGGTGTTTCCCGCCCAGCCAATCAGGGTGTGACGACAGCCTGTCAAAGGCATAAGAGAGGTGGGAGACGGCACACCGACGGCTGTCGCCCTCATTCACAATCTGCCCCTGGCCCACGCTGAAGCTCTCCCTGTACTTCCTAGAAGCCCACTCCCCTTAGATTTCCAGCCAGAACTCGGGTCCATTTGGGGCCCTGCTCTGTTTCTGAGCTGCCCACAGCTTTAGGGAGGAATGGAAACCCTTTCAAACCCAGGCCCCTTAGCGCCTTGGTTTTACTATTGTATTCCCCGGGAGCCTGGAGAAGAGGCATTTGTTTGTTTCTGGGTTTATTGTCCTAGCAGGGCATTCCCTGAGCTATATTTTGGTTTCTTTGTACGTAGGTTGGGCTGGCATGTAGGCAATCTACAGCCAGAACCGCCACACAAGGTCCTTTCACCTCCAGCCCTCCAGTCATTGAGGCATTCATGTACTTGTGTGAAATAGTCTTTGTAACAGTCCAAGTTGTCTGTCTCGTGCTCAGCTTTCAGGGTCAAAGTCATCATTACATGTTACAACCCTTTTATTTTGTTTAGAAGAAACAAACTGAAAGTGCGTTAGTGCTGACTCGTACTGAAGTTGGACAGATAATCAGTCATGTATTACATTCAATCATACATTGCGTGTTTTGAGTCATATGGCTGCCCTTTGCCATGTCGCACTGCTCTGACATGCCCTCACTTGGGCAATAGGAATAAAGGTTGTAATATAGTTACACAGAGAAGAGAAAGCACCTCGCTGTGTTGAGGGTGGTGAACGCTGGACCCCACACCACTCTCGTCTGGACGCTGTACGTCAGTCTGACAAAAACAATCCCCTCATTTTGTGAAAATGGTCCGAAAATACTAAAATCATATGTAATCAATCAATCAATCAATCTCTATATTGCGCCAAATCACAACAAAAGTCATCAAGGCACTTTACACAGAATTATATCTACCGATCAAGACTGACTGACACAAACAGACAGACGTATGGAAATGTATTTAGTCATCAATATGTCAGCTGCACATATTTACCTTGCACCACCGCACATAGGCCTCCCTCAGCCTCAGCCTGTTGGTGGATGAGTTGGGCAGCATTAAGTCACAGCAGATAGTCCCCCAGAAGCCAGTGGCAGGAGAGTAGCTGTGGTCTGTGCCACTGGCTCCTGGGGGCAAACGCTGTTGCACAGCGTTTAGGATTTCCTCCGCCGTGTAGGTGATTTTCTTTGACTTAAAGAAAAGCTTAGTTAGAAACAGCTGAAGCACAAGAATAAATGCCATTTGAATGCACATGAAGGTTGGAAACATGGAGTACAACACTTTTAAATCAGGAGGTAGACAGACAGTAAAATGTTGTTGCAAGATTAAAAGATGAAATCACACAAATCAATTGAGAAATGCTTTTTTTTTTACATCCCATACTAACCTTCCCAAATATGGAGAGAGTGCACGATCTGAAATTTAAGAAAAGAATACACAAAATATTAAAACTTACAAATACTAATATTTAAATGTCACGTGTTTAAAGAATATGTAATTGTAATTGGGGAGTGTAGCAGTCCAATTGTTTGACTGTCTTTGTTTGGGCTGATGTTCCCTCAGGGCTAATCGCAGGGGATTCAGAGCACCTGTGCACAGGTGGGGAGACTGACTCCTAATTTGAGAAGTGGAGGCAGCTTGGGGTGTTTCCCGCCCAGCCAATCAGGGTGTGACGACAGCCTGTCAAAGGCATAAGAGAGGTGGGAGACGGCACACCGACGGCTGTCGCCCTCATTCACAATCTGCCCCTGGCCCACGCTGAAGCTCTCCCTGTACTTCCTAGAAGCCCACTCCCCTTAGATTTCCAGCCAGAACTCGGGTCCATTTGGGGCCCTGCTCTGTTTCTGAGCTGCCCACAGCTTTAGGGAGGAATGGAAACCCTTTCAAACCCAGGCCCCTTAGCGCCTTGGTTTTACTATTGTATTCCCCGGGAGCCTGGAGAAGAGGCATTTGTTTGTTTCTGGGTTTATTGTCCTAGCAGGGCATTCCCTGAGCTATATTTTGGTTTCTTTGTACGTAGGTTGGGCTGGCATGTAGGCAATCTACAGCCAGAACCGCCACACAAGGTCCTTTCACCTCCAGCCCTCCAGTCATTGAGGCATTCATGTACTTGTGTGAAATAGTCTTTGTAACAGTCCAAGTTGTCTGTCTCGTGCTCAGCTTTCAGGGTCAAAGTCATCATTACATGTTACAACCCTTTTATTTTGTTTAGAAGAAACAAACTGAAAGTGCGTTAGTGCTGACTCGTACTGAAGTTGGACAGATAATCAGTCATGTATTACATTCAATCATACATTGCGTGTTTTGAGTCATATGGCTGCCCTTTGCCATGTCGCACTGCTCTGACATGCCCTCACTTGGGCAATAGGAATAAAGGTTGTAATATAGTTACACAGAGAAGAGAAAGCACCTCGCTGTGTTGAGGGTGGTGAACGCTGGACCCCACACCACTCTCGTCTGGACGCTGTACGTCAGTCTGACAAAAACAATCCCCTCATTTTGTGAAAATGGTCCGAAAATACTAAAATCATATGTAATCAATCAATCAATCTCTATATTGCGCCAAATCACAACAAAAGTCATCAAGGCACTTTACACAGAATTATATCTACCGATCAAGACTGACTGACACAAACAGACAGACGTATGGAAATGTATTTAGTCATCAATATGTCAGCTGCACATATTTACCTTGCACCACCGCACATAGGCCTCCCTCAGCCTCAGCCTGTTGGTGGATGAGTTGGGCAGCATTAAGTCACAGCAGATAGTCCCCCAGAAGCCAGTGGCAGGAGAGTAGCTGTGGTCTGTGCCACTGGCTCCTGGGGGCAAACGCTGTTGCACAGCGTTTAGGATTTCCTCCGCCGTGTAGGTGATTTTCTTTGACTTAAAGAAAAGCTTAGTTAGAAACAGCTGAAGCACAAGAATAAATGCCATTTGAATGCACATGAAGGTTGGAAACATGGAGTACAACACTTTTAAATCAGGAGGTAGACAGACAGTAAAATGTTGTTGCAAGATTAAAAGATGAAATCACACAAATCAATTGAGAAATGCTTTTTTTTCTACATCCCATACTAACCTTTCCAAATATGTCCTGGTCCTGAATCCCACTGGGGCAGATAAGATAAAAAGAAGTCAGATCCGGCTCGTTGGAGATGAACTGCGCCTCACCTGGAAGGTGGACGAGTCCAGGCGGCAGCAGCAGGGGGCGCTGACAACAAGCTGCAGTCCAGTCGGACAGTTTCCAGCCGCCGTCAAAAATACAGGAAGTCACAGAAATATTTTTTCGAGATACTTTATCCCGAGGGAAATTCAAGTGTCCATTAGCATACAAAATATAAATTACACATATATAAAATTAACAGTAGCTTCAGTAAACAGTGCAAATGGAGGTAGAAATTGTCTATTATCTATTGTCCTCCCTGCCTTTACTGGGAGCTGTTGTCCAGTCTGATGGCCAGGGGGACGTAAGAGTTTGAGTCTGTTGGTGGAGCTGGACTGGGACAGCAGTCTGCCACTGAACACAGCCCTCTGCCCGGTGAAGGTGTTGCAGAGGGTGGTTGGTGTTGTCCAGTATGGACAGCAGTCTGTCCAGGGTCCTTTCTGCCACTGTCACCAGAGAGTCCAGCTCTGTGCCCACTACTGAGCCAGCGTAAGAGGACGCCGGCCACCACAGACTGGTAAAACATCTGCTGTTTGCAGATGTTGAAGGACCCCAGCCTTCTCTGGAGGTAGAGGTGGTTCAACAGAGTGCAAACCCAGTCCCTCTTCCTCTCCCGCAGAAACTGCGCCCTGGTCCACTTAAGGCAACAAACGTGGAACCAACGGTCACACACGTCACATTGGATCTGTAAAAGGAAAAATGGGACACCGTTGCTGGATAAGACAGAATTTCAGTCAAACATCTGACCATAAAAGGTATTCTTATCGCTCTATATGTAGGCTTCAGAACAACTTAATATGCAACGGTTCCTTCTCTTAAATAAGTTCAGCCCTATTTCGCCGCCTCTTAATTGTTTTTGTAGTGTTTCCCTATCAGCAGTAGGAAAGGTCTTCCTCACTATAACTGTCCCCATAACTATTGTTGCAGATAATTGGAATCCAAAGAGAAAGTGATGGACAGTGAAGGAATGTTTACAGTATTTTGCATATGCCAACAATTTGGCGCACCAAAATGTAATAATCTCTGAAATCTTGAACAATGTTTATCATCTTTTTTAAAAATAATAAAGTGCCCCTGCACCAGACCGTTGAACCATTGAGAGCTGTTTGTCTGCTGAATGTTGCTTCACACCATCCATCATCTCTCTTTACCCTCGTTTCCCATCAGATGTCGATTGTCTGCTTTAAACTAAAATCACTAAATGTCCAAAGAATCATATCAATCCACCAGCAAACACAAACATCCACATTGGAAGTGGGGGTGCAGCAGCAGCAGCACATTTGCACAATGGTTGCTTTGCTGCTGTTTATTCTCCCACTGACCGCTGATAACAGGCATTCATTTTGAGATTTTACCTAGTTTGTATGTGGTGAGGTTCACTGGGGTCACAATCGGATCAACCCCAGTGCATTTTATCTACTTTTGCAATTTTGATGCAGGCTGTGAATGACAGTGGAGGGTGTTTTTTGAAAGAAACAATTCAAAAATGACTTTCAGACTCACGATTAACACACAATTAAAAAGTCACCTTAGCCAGTCAATTGTGACAGGTCCTGGCTCGGGTGGATCTGCTGCCACACACAACGCACAGTGGGCCTTTATGTCAAACACTGAAATAGAAAACTTACATTATGAACGTTATGACTGTAACAGAGTAAAACAGCATCTGAATACGATGCGATATGAAAAAAGCAGACACGCACCTGTAGCCTCTGCAGCTGCTGCTTCAGCTTCAGTAGCCTCTGCAGCTGCCTCTGCAGCTGCTTCAGCTTCAGCTGCCTCTGCTTCAGCTGCAGCTGCCTCTGCTTCAGCTGCCTCTGCAGCAGCTGCCGCTGCTTCAGCTGCTTCAGCTGCCTCAGCTGCAGCTGCTTCAGCTGCCTCTGCAGCTGCTTCAGCTGCCTCTGCTTCAGCTGCAGCTGCTTCAGCCGGGGCCTGAAAATTACATCATTTCTTTGGTTAGATATATAAAGACTACTTGACAGAAAATGGATTAAACATAGACAATTGCAATTTACAAGTCATTTCATTACCTTTCAAACATTATCCTGCCTTTGTATTTGCATTTCCCTCATATTATAAACTTCAAAACCATGATTCCTCTGATAGCAAAGGTTGTCCACAGCAAATCACTGTCTTCCAAGTATCATCATGTATTTGCTGTGGTAGTGACTATGCCTCTCCCTCTCCTCTCATCTTCCTGTAAATCCCCACACTTTTATTTCTGTTAGTTCCCACATTCTCCTCTCTATATATATTTGTGTGTGTATGCGTGGGGCACGGCCCTCTGGTATCTGGTCCTGCCAACACTCCATCTCAGCTGTTTCTGATGCGGTTATAGTGGCTGCAGTGTAATATATCTCTGGCTAAATTGTCTGTCAGATTGCCTGTGGTCAAAGTTTAGCGGCCCCAGCGCCTTCACTCAGTTTGGGTCACCCACCTCCAGCAACACTTTAGCTCAGCTCCACCGCTGCTTACTGATCCATATGCCTCCCCTGGCTCTACTCGGCCCATTCCCTATTAAGGTTCTACAAGGTCCTTTCACCTCCAGCCCTCCAATCATTGAGGCATTCATGTACTTGTGTGAAATAGTCTTTTTAACAGTCCACAAGTTATCGGTCTCGTGCTCAGCTTTCAGGGTCAAAGTCATCATTACATGTTACAACCCTTCCTTCATTTTGTTTAGTAGAAACAAAAACTGAAAAAGTACGTTAGTGCTGACTCTTACTGAAAGGGACAGGGGGCAGGATCTGCGGAAAAATAAACATGCATTTCAAGTTTTTAATGCTAATGGGTGACGAAGCGCTCAAAGAATGAGCCCACCCACGTAGCGGCTTTCGACTTGGATACGCGAAGAAAACAAGCGCGGCGGACTCAAACTAGTGTTCGGGTAGTAATGGATTCTGCTACGGCCAGCAAACAACCCACCACCACACAAAGTCCACTAAAAAGTCATACTAAGAAGAAGACGAAGGTTTTTATCAGCGGCATGCCGTGAGTCAACACAACATTACCAGCAAAGCTGGGCTGGCACCTGAATATACATCAGATACACGCTCGACTCATGGAAGCAGCTCCAGCTGGAACTGGGACTGAAAACAGGTGCTGACATGGCTCATTTCCTAGTAACCAGGTAAGAAAACATTACAGGTCATGTTTACAGCTTGATTTGAAAATCATATGAGATCACGAGGACTCGGAGTGACCTAACGTGCAAAGTAGCGTTAGCTGCTAACATGTAACTTAGTCCACCGCTGAGTGACACTGAATAGTTACAGACTGCACATTGTCCACGGTCCTTTAGTCTGAAACCGAATAGTTAGAGAAAGGCCCTTTTTTATATACGGGACCGAAAGCCCAACCTGTTATCTGGGAGGTGACGTTAGCAGCTGGCTGTAGCCACAGGCTAACGGTTTGTTTGTGTCTGTGTAGTAACATTAGCCGCTCACACACAGCAATCCCGTATCAGAGACGATATTTCTGTCCCCCAACATGCCGTCTTTGCTTTCGCCTGTGCCTTCAGACTGCATCACCCGTAATGGTAAATCGCAGCGCTTGTGTGTCGCTACACACAGCGAGCAGCTTCCCGGCTGCTTCGTGTGTGTGTGTGGGGGATAAGGCTTCAGCTGCACTGCTGTGGAGAGTTCATGCGCGCTCCCACGCCGGCTCGGCTGATGGCTGCAGTTACCCTAACGGCCGATTAAAGTTCCTTTAAGTTGGACAGATAATCAGTGATGTATTACATTCAATCATACATTGGCCGCGTTTCCCAGATTCGATCGTTCTTAAGGACTTAAGAAGGCTCTTAAGAAGGGTTCGGCTAAGAAGGAGCGCTAAGATGCGGGTGTTTCCCAGACGCGTTCTTAACTGCCTTCTTAGGAGAACCTTAAGATCAAGCCAAAGAAGCTGCTTAAGAAGCTCTTAGTGGGAGCTGTCCACCTCGGTGCTGCTGAAACTGAATCAATCGATGCCAGGCAAATCGATCACCCACCTCTTTATCAGCGCATAAGTCACACACAGCGCCCCGTGGTCCCCCCACACAGGTGCAATTAGGCTACGCATGCATCGTGTGTGTGGGTGTGTTGATGGCCGCGTAGTGCTTTATACAGATCCACCAGGGAGGGATTGTGGATTGGAATGAGGGTGCCATCCACCACACCGATCACCCGGGGGGTCCCAGCCACTGCGTGGAACCCTTGGTGGACCTGGCGGACCTCGTCCCGTGTGGTGGGCAACTTTATGTGGGTCCGGGCATGGCGCAGGAGAACCGGTGTCACAGCTGCCACACTCCGTGACACCGATGCCTTGCTGAGGCCGGTGCCGTCCCCCACCACCTCCAGGAAGCTCCCCACTGCGTAAAAACGCAGCGCAGCCAGGAGCTGCACCTCTGGGCTGAGGCCAAAACTGCAGCGGGTTGCTCTCGGGATGTGTGGAGACACCAGAGTGATCAGCCGTTGGATCTCCACACGGGGCAGCCGGTACTTTGCCTGGACAGCCCGGTCTGACAGCACGTCCAGTGGGGAGAAGTGCTGACGCACGTATGCATTTATGTAAACCGTCTGGCTTCGCGCATGGCGACGCTGTTGGTTCGCAGCGAGAATGTGCTGTATTGCAGCCGTGGTTTCTCACACACACGGACTTTGGCAACGTGCGTGGCAATATAAACTCATATATGCAGATGTGTGTGTGGAAAACTTTTTTCTTCTTCTATTAGCCTATGTTTCTTGCGCCAGTGGTCCGCAGCTATAGCGCATTTCAACATTGAGCATTGTTTTATTATTTCGAAAAGTGGAGGATATACATTTCCCTGACGCGGCTTGATCACTGAGCACATAGACCGCGGAACGCATCTGAACAAGGGGGGGCCAGAATTTCAAGTCTCGCGGACGGGGGGGGGATGCATATGCATTGAAATAGACAATATTAAATAACGTTGCGGAGCACTTTTTTTTATTCCGACACCACACAGTCACATCTACAGTACACGCATGCTGAACACGCACACATGCTTGCTCAGATTAACCCCTCTGATCCCACTCTAACATTCACACACAACAGGCCAAGCCTATTTGCACATAAACGCAGATGAAAATAGCCCATAGCAAACAACAAAGTACATCCAGACCAGTCCACAACCACAACCAAAACTCATCTTGCTGCTTCAAATCTAAATCAACATCATAGTCATTATCATCACATTCAACACTCATATCAGACTGATGTGCAGAGCCGCACGCACACACACACACAGCAACAAAACAAGCGCAGCTGCGCAGCCATATCACAGAAAATGACATGTAGGTTATGTAAAAAAAAAAAAAACTGACTTACGTTAGTGGTCCTTGAACTTCCCGAAGACCAGTCTGCGTCGCTCATTTTGCTGGATGAATTCCTTTGCAACAGCAGTCATGTCCACTTGTGCCAGAACATCCTGGTGTATGTGGCTGCACATCAAGTCATTAAGCCTTCTCTGTGTCATAGTTGAACGCAGGTATGTTTTGATACGGCGAAGTGTTGAGAAAGATCTTTCAGCTGATGCTGTAGTGACTGGGATCGTGAAAAACAGTTTCAACAGTTTGTGCACTTCTGACTGTAGTTCTTTGGCCACAGGGACAGCATTCATTGCTTCACCTATAAGCCTTACTGTTGTTTTTTCAGACTTGGTTTGAATCCCTGATGTCTTTATGGTGTCTGGCAACATGCTCAACTGTGCACGCAGACTGTCGAAGTCAAAATCCTCTGCGTATAAGGACGTTACAGAAGACGGGAGCGTCACCTGTTTGCCAGAGGCCGCTGCGACAAGCAGCTTTTCCATGTCCATCACAACCCCGAAGTCTCTCTGATCAAAACGACGACTCAATTCATTATTCAGCAGGTCCAACACCTCAAAGTATTGTTTTCTGTAATACTCTGATGGGCTCTCAAATGCGTGCTCGGTATCCCCGCCCCCAAGCCGTTTAGGGAGCCTGCGTTGCCTGGGCAGCTGTGGGTCTTCTGTCAAATCTTTGGAGGCTTCAATCACTGACTTGAAGAAGCTGTCAAATGCTTCATCTGACCTCTGTCGCTGAATAAAAGCTTGCGTTACAGCGACTGCACTCTGTGCGTCTTGTAGTAGTGTGTCAGTGGCTTGTAATGTCTTGGACAGCTGTTCGGTCGGATAGAAAACCAGATAAGCGACGCGCAGACCGAAATAGGTGCTGAATTTTTCAAGCATGGCCAAAATGCCTCCAGCTTTCCGACCGCATTCATCATGGGATTCTTCTGAAAACTCTTCCATCGCAGTGGCGAGCACAGAGTAGTTGTCAATAACTGACTTTAAAGCGCCAGTTCTCACTGTCCATCGTGTTGGACAAAGGGTTCGCAGGTTTTGTGTGTCGGGTTTCATTTCGTTTTTTAGTGACTGAAATGCATGGTTTCTTTTGGGGGATTGCTTAATCAGGTGTGTCACATCATGCACAATATCCAATGCATCTCGAATCACTTTGCATTTTTTCCCAGCGTCTTGGAGGCATAAGTTTAGGCAGTGTGCCAAACAATGCACAAATATTGCTGCGGGATTGTGCACTTTAAAGCTCGCAGCGACTCCCCTCAAGTGACCTGACATGTTGGCAGCACCGTCGTAAGCCTGCCCTCTGCACAACTCAGGCAATATATTGCACCGTCTCAAAATGTCATTTAGCACAGTGAAAATTGTGTGTGCATCTGTTTTCGGCAAATCAAAAAGTCCCACAAAATCTTCACGCACCGTGTATGTGTCATCCACCCAGCGAAGTACAGTAACAAGCTGTTCTTTGTTAGCAATGTCTCTGGTTTCATCCGCGAGTATCGCATAGTATCCATCCCGAATAGGTGACAAAACCTTTCGTAAAACATCAAGTGAAGTCAGGTGGATCATCTCATTAACAATGTCATGACACATGTAATTCTTCTCCTTGAGCCAGCGTTTGATATCGGGACAGTCCTCAGATCTCAGCTGCATCAGCTTGTACAGGTTACTGCACTGTGGGTTGTTACCGTCTATGGCTAATCCTTGGCCCGCCAAAAAACTCAGAGAAGTTAGTTGTTTTATCAGCATCTCTCTGTTGATCCTCTGGTTCGCTTGTAACTGGGTATCCAGCTGTGTGGCCACGCTGGGCTGCTGTGACACAAACACCTGAAATTGAGCCACACACTCTCTGTGATGTTTGCTGCTGGTATGCTCCTTAAATGTCGGTATAGCATTTTTCCAGTTTTGAAAACCGTCAATGGTGAAAGCGGGCTCCATTTTTTTGTGAATCCCCAGGCCTTTGCTTGCACAGCAGCGACACTGCGTGCAGTAAAGTTTCCCACTCGTTTCACACAATGTCAGCCAGTTAAAATCTTTGAACCACTGATGTTGAACTGATCTTGCTCGTTGTGAAGACCCAGTCCCCTGTACCTTTTTGGTCTTCATCAGCACAGCAGGGTCGTGAGGTTGATTAGGCTTTGTGAGATCCCCGCAGCACTCACTTGTACAGCGGCTCTCGGTAGCTTGGCTTGAAGCTGGGGGAGAGCAGCTCGCCACGGCTTGGCAGGTCATCGGAGTCCGTGGTGGAGATGGACGCTCCGGGTCTGTTGTTGAGGCCACAGTGGAAGCTGGAGTAGTTTGCTCATTTTGTTTTGTCTGTTTATTTGAAAAAAAATCGGATATTGACTTCTGTCTCTTCATTTTCGGAGGTAGTGCAGCCAGCGGTTTGGCAGGTGCCCGCCGTTAGCTTGCGACGCTCACACATGACGTAGATAAACAACGCACACTCATTTCAAATTAAAACGCAGCAGTCAGTGGGAGTTTTTTTATCGGCAGCGGTTGGTGAGAGTTAGTGAAGGTGTGTGGTGAATAGTATTGTTTGGCTCGGCTTTTATTCATATAAAATAGTTTGTCAGAGTACAAAAGTTACCCGGGCCGTGGCCCCCCTGGCCCCCCCGGTTCCGCGGTCTATGACTGAGCATGTGGTCGCTAAGAAGGCTGTTGAGAGTGGGTCAGCTCGATCTTACATTTCCTTCTTAGTGAAAGATCTTAAGCTAAGAGCGACTCTGGGAAACACATCCTTCTTTCACAGCGTTCTTAAGATCGCTCCTAAGAAGATCTTAGCACTTAAGAGCTTCTTAACGAATCTGGGAAACGCGGCCATTGTGTGTTTGTTGTTTGGTTTGGCCCTTTTGAGTCATATGGCTGCCCTTTGCCATGTCGCACTGCTCTGACATGCCCTCACTTGGGCAATAGGAATAAAGGTTGTAATATAGTTACACAGAGAAGAGAAAGTACCTCGCTGTGTTGAGGGTGGTGAACGCTGGACCCCACACCACTCTCGTCTGGACGCTGTACGTCAGTCTGACAAAAACAATCCCCTCATTTTGTGAAAATGGTCCAAAAATACTAAAATCATATGTAATCAATCTTTATTTATATAGCGCCAAATCACAACAAAAGTCATCAAGGCACTTTACACAGTTATATCTACAGATCAAGACTGACAGATAAACGTCAGACAAATGGAAATGTATTTAGTCATCAATATGTCGGCTGCACAGATTTACCTTGGACCACCGTACATAGGACGTCCTAAGCGTCAGCCTATTAGGGGCAGAATTAGGAACGTCCAAGTCGTGGCATGCATCTGCCCAGAAGCCACTAGCCGGATATGAGCTGTGGTCAGTGCCACTGGCTCCTGGTCCCAAATGTTTCTACACTTTCCAGAAATATAGGACGTCCTTAGCTTTAGCCTATCGGGGCAGAATTGGGAAGGTCCAAGTCTTGGCAGGTGGCGCCCCAAAAGCCTGTTGTAATACAGTAATTTGACAATGCAGGTTAATGCAGGTCAGGATGTGAAATACTGCCACCTTGTGGTGCTATGTATGCTCCGTGTTTCGGTTCAATAAATGCTCGTGAAACCTCAATAGGTTATGGGCCCAGTCGGTCCCAGTCAGTTCTAGTAATAAGCTTAAAAACAGTTGTTTTACACGGATTCTGTGTGGAGTACTCGGTGTTGTGTGATTCACAATGGAGGACAGACTGTTTATCGACAAGCTAAGTGGACCAGACAACTGGGCTACGTGGAAATTCCAGATCGAGCACCTGCTGAAAGCTAAAAGTCTATGGGGCATGGTAATGGAGACGGAAACATTAGCACAGGATGCTAACGCAGCTGCACGAGCCGAATTCGCTAGGAAGAAAGAAAAAGCGTTTTCAATGTTGGTGCTTAATGTAAGTACATCTCAACTGTACCTGATTACAAGTTGCCAGTCACCTAAAGAAGCGTGGGATACGCTGAAGGGACATTTTGAGAGAGACACTCTAGCAAATAAATTGTTTCTAAAGAAGAAGTACTTCAGGTGTGAAATGAAGGAAGGAGAAACGATAACCGAGCATTTGAAGCGCATGAAAGAATTAACAGATCAGCTCAGTGCTATTGGTGCTGTAATTGAGGAGGAGGATCAGATTGTGACATTGCTAGGTAGTCTTCCACCCAGCTATGCAACAATTGTCACTGCCCTGGAGACAAAGATGGACAGTTTGACTCTTCAATTCGTGCAGCAGTCATTAGTAAATGAGGAACAAAAGCGAGTGCAGGCAAACGGCAGTACCAGTGTTGCGCCACCAGGTGCCGCCTCTGCGATGCAAACTCAAGTGCGTGGGGATCCACAGCCTGAGGGAATCGACAGATCCAAGTGGAAATGTTTTAAATGTGGGAAAGAGGGACATCTGAAACGAAATTGTCCAAAGTTAAAAAATAAAAATCAAACCCACAAGGCTAAACAAATGACATATGAGGATAATGAAAATTCTGAGAGTGCAAACGAAAGTGCATTTGTTGTCAGAGAAAATCAGAATGAAAAAGTGAAACAGGTCGAATGGCTAATCGACTCTGGAGCGTCAAAACACATGACATGCTCAAAAGAAATACTGCAGGATTACCAGGAATTCACAAAGCCACAGTCAGTGAAACTGGGCGATGGCAGAGTAGTCGATGCACAAGGACTCGGCACTGTAAAAATGAAAATGATTTTCAAAGTGAGTGATGTCAAAGATGTCACAATGTACGATGTGCTGTATGTTCCCAAGTTGTCAGGGAATCTTTTCTCAGTGGGAGCTGCTGTGAAAAAAGGGAATACTGTGCAGTTCAAGAAGGCCCGGTGCTACATTCGTGGAAAAGATGGAGATCTTCACGGGATGGGAACACAACGATCCGATGGACTATACCAGTTGGATGTGGAAGGGAGTACGCCTGTCCCTCATACAGCAGGAAGTGCATCAGTTGCAGCCAGCCTATGGCATCAAAGACTGGGCCACACTACCATGCTGAAGGAGCTGAAACCTCTGGTGAGTGGAATGGACTTTTCTGCCGAAAAAGAGAACTCCTTCTGTGAAGCGTGTGTGGAGGGCAAGCTGGCTAGGAAGCCATTCAAGTCAGTGGGAGCAATACGCTCAAAGCGAAAACTGCAGCTGATTCATAGTGACGTCTGTGGTCCCATGCAGACTGAATCCATAGGAGGGTCAAAGTATTTCGTGACATTCATTGATGATTACTCAAGATGCTGCAAAGTATACTTCATGAGGCAGAAAAGTGAAGTGCTCAGCAAGTTCAAGGAGTTCGAGAGAACCTTCTCCAATGAGTGTGGACAAAGAGTTGCAAGACTGAGAACAGACAACGGTGGGGAATACACGTCGAAAGAATTCCAGGAATACCTGAAAGCTCAAGGCATCCACCATGAAATGTCTGTACCCCATACACCACAGCAAAACGGTGTAGCTGAAAGAAAAAATCGGACTTTAGTTGAAGCAGCAAGGAGTATGCTGTCTCATGCAAAGCTGCCAAACATGTATTGGGCAGAGGCTGTGGCAACAGCAGCCTACGTGCAGAACAGGTTGCCCACATCACTTCTAAAGCAACAGACCCCGTACCAGAGATGGAGTGGCAAAAAGCCGAACATCAGTCACATGAGAGTTTTTGGCTGTGTGGCATATGCACATGTTCCAGAAGTAGAGAGGAGAAAGCTGGACAAGAAAGCGGTGAAGCTTCGCTTCGTGGGATATGCCAACAATGCAAAGGGCTATCGTCTGTGGGATGAGGAGAAAAGGAGAATTCTGATTCGCCGGGACGTCATCTTCAATGAGACCGACTTCGACTGGAAACAGGAAGTGGAAGTGTCTTGTTCAGACAGTGATGCTGGCAGTGGTCCTGATGAGAGAGGAGCATCAGTCAACGATGACACACCAGTCAATGAAGCTCCGAGAGAGTGCGGCAGAGTCAGAAAGCCCCCAACAAGGTATGGCTATGATGAATATGCAGACACAGTGACTGTTGAACATTATGCAAATGTCTGTAGTGTAAATGAGCCAAGTACACTGAAGGAAGCAATGATGAGCTCTAATGCTAAGGAATGGAAGGAAGCAGCTGATTTGGAGTACGAGTCCCTGCTTGAAAATGATACTTGGGACTTAGTGAAATTGCCAAAAGACAGAAAGCCGATAGGTTCGAGATGGGTGTTCAAAGTCAAGCACCATAGTGATGGAGAAGTGGAGAGATACAAGTGCAGACTTGTTGCCAAGGGTTACTCACAGAAGTATGGCGCTGACTATGATGAAACGTTCTCACCTGTTGTACGATTCAGCTCAATTCGTGCATTGCTGTCCTTTGCTGTTCAGAATAACATGCATGTACACCAGATGGATGTCGTTACTGCATTTCTAAATGGACATCTAGAGGAGGAAATCTACATGGAGCAACCAGACGGGTACGTCAAGCCAGGCCAAGAGCACTTGGTGTGCAAGTTGAAAAAGGCAATCTACGGTCTTAAGCAGTCACCTCGCTGCTGGAGTAAGACTTTCACAGAGTTCATGAAAAATCTTGGATTCAACCAGAGCACATCAGATCCCTGTGTGTTCGTGAGAGCTCGACAGGAGCTAGAGATCTTAGCTGTTTATGTCGATGATCTGATTCTGATCACAGAGTCACTGCAGAGCATGAGTGAGTTGAAAGTTGCTCTGAAAAACAGATACAAGATGAAAGACATGGGTGAGTTGTCTTACATACTGGGCATCTCAGTGATTCAAGACAAGACAAACAACTGTGTGTACCTTCACCAAAAGCATTACATTGAAGCCGTTCTTCAGAAATACGGCATGGATAAAGCCAATCCGGTCACAACCCCAGCTGATGCAAATGTGAAGTTACAGAAAAATGATGGTGTCAGTAAGCCAGTGAACCCAGGTACCTACCAGTCAATTGTAGGAAGCCTGTTGTACGCAGCAATGGCCACCAGGCCAGACATCGCACAAGCAGTGAGTGCTGTGTCAAAGTTCAACGCCGAACCAAACACTGCACACATGACTGCTGTGAAGAGGATTCTTCGCTACCTGAAAGGTACCGCAAACCTCGCTCTCAAGTACCAGCGGTCAGAGTCTGGAACTTTAGTCGGCTTCTCAGACGCTGACTGGGCAGGAGATCAGGATGATCGTCGTTCTACAACCGGGAACGTCTTCCTACTGAGTGGAGGAGCAGTAAGCTGGCTCAGCAAGAAACAGAACACAGTCGCACTGTCAACTGCTGAAGCAGAATACGTTGCTCTCAGCCAGGCAGCACAAGAATGTACCTGGCTTACACGACTTCTCAGTGATCTAGGAATGGACGTTACACCAACAGTGATTCTGGAGGACAACCAAGGAGCTATTGCCATAGCTAAGAATCCAGTTGACCATTCAAGAACAAAGCACATAGACATTCGGTACCACTACATTCGTGAATGTGTGCAGAATGGACAAATTCAACTGCAATACTGTCCTACAGATGATATGAGGGCAGATATCTTGACCAAGCCCTTACCAAAGCAGAAATTTGAGTATCTTAGGAGAGAAATTGGACTTTGTGCTGTGTAACTCAGATAAGTACAAGTCGTAGGCCAATGTTTAGTATTGTTAGAGCCCAAGTTAAGACTACTGGTAAGTAAGGTAAAAGGAAATAAGGGGAATTAAAATGGCTTGCTAGTATTCTAGTACTCTTTTACGTTTGTTAAAAAGGGGACTTATAGTCTAAGAGAAGAGTCTAAGTTAAATACATCTCCTAAGTGATTTAAGTTAAAGAAAGTAAGACTTAAGTTTATTGTTAAATTAAGTGGGAGTGTTGTAATACAGTAATTTGACAATGCAGGTTAATGCAGGTCAGGATGTGAAATACTGCCACCTTGTGGTGCTATGTATGCTCCGTGTTTCGGTTCAATAAATGCTCGTGAAACCTCAATAAAGCCATCTGCTGCATAGGAGCTGTGCTGTTCAGCACTGGCTCCTGGTGCCAAACGTCGTTCTACAGACGACCTAATTTCCTCCACTGTCCAGGGGCCTCATGTACTAAGACTTGCGTGGATTTCCTACTGAAACATGGCGTACGCTAGAATCCAGAAACTGTCGTATGCACAAAAAAAATCAGATGTATCAAAGTGTGCATACGCATCGATCCAAGCACTTTTCCTTTGTACATCCCAATCAACGTGGAATTGAGCGAACATGTAGAAGTGCTAAACTCCTCCCTGTCCACGCCTCCATTTAAATATGCAAATTAATTTAAATAGGGCCTGCACCAGGGATTCCCTTCTCTGCACCATCAGATTTACAAAATGAAGAAAGGGAAGAAGCGCAACTTTACTGAGTCTGAGCTCGAAACGCTCTTAAACGAAGTAGAGACTCGAAGACCCGTATTATTTGGCAGCCTTTCTACAGGCATAAACACTAAAAAAAAGGAAGTGTGAGTGGGAGCGTGTGTGTGAGGCAGTTAACACTGGGGGGTCGGAGAAGCGCACACTCCCTGACATTAAAAAGAAATGGTCCGACGTGAAGGTGAAGTGGAGGATTTCGGCCCACCGCCGAAGCGTGACCGCAACGGGTGGGGGTACAGGAGGGGAGGAACTGACCCGCTTTGATCAGAGAGTGGCGGCTATTGTGGGTGACACAGCTCTAACCGGAGTTGTGGGGGCCCATGAAGGCGACACAGATCATCCCCAAGGTAAATGTGTTAAACTCAGAGATGTTGTCATTATACTGGTCGTACAACAGGCTGCTCACATTACACATGCTCGTGCGTAAAGTTGCCAGGATATAAACCCATTGACTCATGTTTAATTACTAAATTTTTTTATTATCATTTTTAATAGACGATGAGCCAGGAGAGGGCACCTCCACCAGCACCACGGGCCCTGGCGTCTCCACCGGCTCCTCCACCAGCACCACGGGCCCTGGCGTCTCCACCGGCTCCTCCACCAGCACCACGTGCCCTGGCGTCTCCACCGCCTCCACGCACCCCGGCGACTCCACGCCAGCTGCTGACGTCCGCCCAACTGGCTGTGTCCTCACTCAAGCTGTGCTGGAATCACAGGAGGAAATTATAAGGGCAATCCATGGCGTCAGTGATCGTCTAGATCAACTGATCAATGTCCTAGGAAATATGTGTCATGCAATAAATGCACTTAAACAGTAAATTGTGTCCTTGCCTCTTTACATCGTTGAAATCAGATGCTGCCGGGCCTGTATCACTTCCGGGGGTGGGTCGAGGTTGACGGGTCCGGCATCCGGTTCTTCTGGTGGGGGTGGGGGTGGGGGTGGTATGCCCTGGCGGTGTGCCACGTTGTGCAGGACACCACAGGCCAGCACAATGCGGCACACCTTCTCTGGTGTGTACAGCAATCAATCTGTTACCAACCATGTTATTGGTAAGAATGAACGAGTCATGTTGAACCAGGCCACCTCGCCACGATGTTGGTGAGCTGCATTTGCGCATCACATATTATTTGAACATTAATTGAATGAAAATGTTTCCTGTTGACAAAAACAAATTCTTCCTGTGATGGCGCTTTTATAGCAACATGTGTGCAGTCAATAGCTCCGAATACTTTAGGGAAACCGGCTCTTGCTGCAAATTGCGCTTTAATGTCGGCCTGTTCAGCAGCATTGTCTGGGAATTGGATGTACCAGGAAGACATTCTCATGATCCCGTCCCACACAGCTGGCATGGCTCGTCTCAGAGTGGACTGGCACACTCCTGACCGGTCGGCCAGTTCCCTCTGGAAGGCTCCTGTTGCAGGAACCCCAGAGTGGTCAGCACCTGTGTGGGCACGGACAACCCCTGGCTCCTGACTGTGTGTCGTTCTAGGGCCGGCCGCAGCTCTGCGCACAGCTCCAGTGACACTGGCCTCGGCGACCTACAACAACTCATGAGCCAGTTGTTGTCATTTGCCAACAGATCTTCCCGTTCTCTAAACACCCTCTCACGTCTGATGTTACCATTTGCGATGTCTTCTAACAAGGCCAAGGCCGCCATTGTTAATGCCATTTTTTCATCACTTTGCGCATGCTTTTATATCCATCCATATGATTGCAAACACGTGTGTGTTTTAATTGTCCGTTAATGTGTCTCTGATGTGCACATTACTCTGAGGACTAATTGTTTTCACATAATTAACAGTTTCCCAGCATCACCTCAAAGTGTCGCCAAAGGAACAATAGCTGTAGAAACGTGCGTACGCCAGCCGTGAAGCTGCCGTGGGGCACCGCACATTTCCACGGTCATTTCACTTTTGATACATCTGAACGTTGCCGTGGTAAATGACGTACGCCACTTTTTTGTGCGTACGCAACATTGATACATGAGGCCCCAGGTGATTTTCTTCGACTTAAAAAAATGGTTAGTTAGAAAACAGCTGAAGCACAAGAATAAATGCCATTTGAATGGACATGAAGGTTGGAAACATGTAGTACAACACTTTTAAATCAGGAGGTAGACAGACAGTAAAATGCTGTTGCAAGATTAAAAGATGAAATCACACAAATCAATTGAGAAATGCTTTTTTTTTTACATCCCATATTAACCTTTCCGTGCACCAACTCAGAATAACATGGACCTTAATATTGTCCTGATTAATGCAAGATCCATATCAAATAAAACGTTTATATTGAATCATTTCTTCACATCCCACACTCTGGATTTCATGTTCCTAACCGAGACACGGATGCAAGTTGGGAGTGTTCATCTTTTTCTGAACTTCTCCCTCCCAACTGCTCCTACTTTAGCTCTCCTCGAACCACCCGTAAAGGTGGAGGTCTGGCAGCTGTCTTTAAAGCCGTCTTCCAGTGCCAGTCGGCTACACCTGTTAGTTACTCTAGCTTTGAGCTGCTACTGTTTGAACTAAATGGCCCGTCCCCTGCCCTCTGTGCAGTGGTGTATCGACCACCAACATTCAACAAGGATTTTATAAAGGAATTTTCCGAATTTTTGTCCGGCATTGTATTAGACTATGACCATCTTTTAGTGTCTGGTGGTTTTAATATCCACGTATGCTGTGAGGAGAAACCCATGGTTAAAGATTTCATTGCTTTAATTAACTCCTTTAATCTCAGGTCCCACCCACGAGAAGGGGCACACGTTGGCCCTCGTGCTGTCCCTTGGTGTCTGTTGTGGTTAATGAAATTTGACACATGTATATCAGATCATCTGCCTGTTCTGTTCACTACAACTGTCGCCTGCTCTGTAAACCCCTCTCCTCCTGCACTTCACCGCCGTAGCTTAGATGCACACACTGAAACCTTGTCTGCTGATAGTGCAGGTACAATTGAAAAGATCCAAAAGACTTACATTATAGATTTTGTTGCCCCTCTAAGAAGGAAACACTCAAAAGCACCTTCAGAACCATGGCTTAATAACCATACCCGCTCCTTCAGACGTGCCTGTCAGCAGGCGGAGAGGAGATGGCAAAAGGAGAAGCTTCAAGTGTCGTATGAGATTTTGCAGAGTTGTCTGTGACTACCAAGAAGCTGTTAGAAGTGCAAAAACTGCATTTATTTCTCAGATAATCTCCAAAAACTGTCATAGGCCACAGGTATGTTACTGACTGATAGCATAACTGTGCTGCTCCGGCTCGTCCAAGCAGATTATTGTTGTATTCCTTCTGCAGCGACCGAGATCCCGCTTGTGATCGGGCACTTGCTGGTCCACTAAGGCATTCAACAATACTCTGTGTTTATAGCTTGGTCGCCGGGCTTGCTGCTGTTTGTAGCTCTCTTAGCTCTGCTGGCTGATCTATCGTGTCCTAGCTTAGCCACTATCAGCTAGCGATGGCTTCTCTCTCTCCCTCTCGCTCTCCTCTTTTCTCTTGCTCAGTGTGCCAGATGTTCAGTTACACCTCTGCCTCCCTTAGTGATACTGGTACATGTATTAAGTGTAGTTTATTTGTAGTGTTGGAGGCGAGGCTCAGTGAGTTGGAGGCTCGGCTCCGCAGCATGGAAACTCCGACTGTAACTGCTGCAGCTAGCCACTTAGCTAGTGCGGACCGAGCGACCGTAGCTTCAGCTAGCCGTCCCTCGGCAACTCCCGAGCAGCCGGGACAGCAGGGCGGCTGGGTGACTGAACGAAGGAAGCATAATACCAAACCAAAGCCCACGTTACACCACCAGCCGCTTCACGTTTCAAACAAATTTTCCCCACTCAGCGACACACCCGCTGAGAAACCAACTCTGGTTATTGGCAGCTCCATAGTACGAAACGTGAAGTTAGCGGCACCAGCGACCATAGTGAAATGCATCCCAGGGGCCAGAGCGGGCGACATCGAATCAAATTTGAAACTGCTGGCTAAAGCTAAACGTAAATATAGTAAGATCATAATACATGTCGGCGGTAATGACTGCCGGCGACGCCAGTCGGAAGTCACTAAGATTAATATTGAGTCGGTGTGTAACTATGCCAAAACAATGTCGGACTCCGTAGTTTTCTCTGGGCCCCTGCCAAACCTAACCAGTGATGACATGTTCAGCCGCATGTCATCATTCAACCGCTGGCTGTCGAGGTGGTGTCCAGCAAACGATGTGGGCTTTGTTGATAATTGGCGGACTTTCTGGGGAAAACCTGGTCTCATTAGGAGAGACGGCATCCATCCCACTTTGGACGGAGCGGCTCTCATCTCTAGAAATTTAACCCATTTCATTAGCCAACAACCAGCCTGACAACCCAGAGTTGAGACCAGGAGGCAGAGCTGCAGTCTTATACGCTTCTCTGAGCTTCCATTAGATCAGTTGCACACCCAAAACTTCATTGAGACTGTGTCTGCCCCCCGACCACCTAAATTAATTAAATTAATCAAATCAAAAGTCCACAGAAGAGGAGTTGTGCATGAAAATCTAATAAAAATTAACAGCAACTCTGCAATCTCAAAACAAGACAAGAGAATTAAATGTGGACTCCTAAATATCAGATCCCTGTCATCGAAAGCTGTACTAGTAAATGACTTAATTTCAGACTGTAATATTGATTTATTCTGTCTTACTGAAACTTGGCTGCATCCTGAAGAATATGTCGGCCTGAATGAATCCACTCCACCCAGTCACATTAATACTCACATTCCTCGAGGCTCCGGCCGAGGAGGTGGTGTTGCAGCTATTTATGACTTAAGTCTGTCAATCATTCCTAAACCTAAATTAAATTATAACTCATTTGAAAGCCTTGTTCTGAGTCTTTCACATCCAACGTGGAAAACTTTACAGCCAGTTCTATTTGTTGTAGTGTATCGAGCACCTGGTCCTTACTCAGAATTTTTATCTGAATTCTCTGAGTTTTTATCAAGTCTAGTCCTCAAATCAGATAAAGTAATTATTGTAGGTGATTTTAATATTCATGTGGATGTCGTTAATGATAGCCTTAGTACTGCATTTATCTCATTATTAGAGTCTATTGGCTTCTCTCAGTGTGTACATAAACCAACTCACTGTTTTGACCACACCCTTGACCTTGTTCTAGCTTATGGTATCGAGATTGAAAATCTAACAGTTTCTCCACAGAATCCTCTTTTATCAGACCATCACTTAATAACTTTTGAAGTTCTATTACTGGACTACACACCATTAGGCAAAAACTCCTTCACTAGATGTCTATCTGATAGTGCTGTAGCTAAATTTAAGGAAATTATACCGCTGGCACTAAACTCAATGCCATGTCTCAATATAATAGAGGACTCCTCCACTAACCTCAGTTCCTCACAAATCGATCATCTTGTTGATAGCACCGCAGGCTCATTGCGAACAACACTGGACTCTATTGCCCCCCTGAAAAGGAAACCTATAAAGCACAGGAGGTTAGCACCCTGGTATAACTCGGATACCCGCAAATTGAAGCAAACATCACGGAAATTTGAAAGGAAATGGCGTTCCACCAACTTGGAAGAATCCCGCTTAGCCTGGAAAGATAGCCTTAAAATATATAGGAAGGCCCTCCGCAATGCCAGAGCAAGCTATTACTCGTCATTAATAGAGGAAAACAAAAACAACACCAGGTTTCTTTTCAGCACTGTAGCCAGGCTGACAGAAAGTCACAGCTCTACTGAACCATGTATTCCTACAACGCTCAGTAGTAATGACTTCATGAGCTTCTTCAATGATAAAATTTTAACTATTAGAGACAAAATCCATCATCGCTTGCCCTCAACTGGCACTATTGTATCTTTAAACACAGGAACCTCAGAAACAGTTGTAAATTCTGACTTATATTTAGACTGCTTCCCTCCCATCGACCTCCACCAACTAACTTCGATGGTTTCTTCATCTAGACCAACAACTTGTCTCCTAGACCCCATCCCAACTAGGTTGCTGAAAGAAACTTTACCTTTAATTAGCACATCTTTACTAGAAATGATCAACCTGTCTCTATTAACAGGATACGTACCACAATCCTTTAAACTAGCTGTAATTAGACCGCTCCTTAAAAAGCCTAATCTTGATCCAGAAACTTTAGCCAACTATAGACCTATATCCAACCTCCCTTTCCTCTCCAAGATCCTTGAGAAAGCAGTCACCAACCAGCTATGTGACTTTCTTCATAAAAATAGTTTATATGAGGATTTTCAATCAGGTTTTAGAGCACATCATAGCACAGAGACGGCACTGGTGAAAGTTACAAATGACCTCCTAATCGCTTCTGACAAAGGACTTGTCTCTGTCCTGGTCTTACTAGATCTTAGTGCTGCATTTGATACCATTGATCATCACATTCTACTACAGAGACTGGAACACTTAATTGGCATTAAAGGACCCGCATTAAACTGGTTTAAGTCCTATTTATCGGATCGATTTCAGTTTGTACATGTTAATGATGAGTCATCCCTGTATACCAAGGTTAGTCATGGTGTTCCTCAAGGCTCCGTGCTTGGACCCATACTATTCACCTTATATATGCTCCCTCTAGGAAATATAATTCGGAAACACTCCATAAACTTTCATTGTTATGCAGATGATACACAGTTATACCTATCAATAAAGCCAAATGAAACTAATCAGCTTACTAAACTCCATGCATGTCTCAAGGACATTAAGACCTGGATGACCTGCAATTTTCTGCTGTTAAACTCAGATAAAACCGAAGTTATAGTACTTGGTCCTAAACACCTTAGAGATGCATTATCTAATGATATAGCGAGTTTGGATGGCATTAACTTGGCCTCCAGCACCACCGTCAGGAATCTGGGAGTCATCTTTGATCAAGATATGTCCTTCAACTCCCACATAAAACAAATTTCAAGGTCTGCATTTTTTCATCTACGTAACATTGCAAAAATCAGGCCCATCCTGTCTCAAAAAGACGCAGAAAAGCTAGTCCATGCATTTGTTACTTCCAGACTGGACTACTGTAATTCTCTATTATCAGGCTGCCCTAACAAGTCTCTAAAGAGTCTCCAGCTGGTCCAGAATGCTGCAGCACGTGTACTGACAGGAACTAAGAAAAGAGATCATATTACTCCTGTACTGGCCTCTCTGCACTGGCTCCCTGTAAAATCAAGAATAGAGTTTAAAATCCTTCTCCTCACTTACAAAGCTGTTAATGGTCAGGCACCATCATATCTCCAGGAGCTCATATTACCCTATCACCCAACTAGAGCATTACGCTCCCAGAACGCAGGATTACTTGTAGTTCCTAAAGTCTCCAAAAGTAGAATGGGAGCCAGAGCCTTCAGTTATCAAGCTCCTCTTCTGTGGAACCATCTTCCTGTTTTGGTCCGGGAGGCGGACACCCTCTCTACCTTTAAGAGTAGACTTAAGACCTTCCTCTTCGATAGAGCTTATAGTTAGGGCTGGTCCAGGACAGGCCCAGGCCTGTCCTGGACCAGCTCTTAGTTATGCTGCTATAGGCCTAGTCCGGGGGACAATGACACACTGAGCTTCTCTCTCCTCCCCTCTCCTCTCCTCTCCATCTGTATACATTATGCCTGTATACATGCCCCATCTCTGCATGTCACTGACTTGCTTCTTCCCCGGAGTCCTTGTGCTTTCTAGTCCTACAGGCTCCCATGGATCCTGGCCGCGCCCGGGTCGTGGATCGTGGATGCGCCCACTGCTATGGCCCTGCCTGATCGTGGATGCGCCCACTGCTATGGCCCTGCCTGATCGTGGATGCGCCTACTGCTATGGCCCTGCCTGATCGTGGATGCGCCCACTGCTATGGCCCTGCCTGATCGTGGATGCGCCTACTGCTATGGCCCTGCCTGATCGTGGATGCACCTACTGCCATGACCCTGCCTGACACCCACCACTACTGTCGCTAATATTAGTCACATCTCTGTTACATACGTTCCACTACTATTATCGTACTGCATTGCTACATACCATCCTTGCCATTGATCATTACTACTGCTATCACTAGTAATCACATTTCCATGTGCATTTCATCATTATTGCTGTAATACATCTTTGTGTACTTTCACTCCTGTCAACCATCGCTTATAATTGAATACATTGTGATCTCGTTGATCTGCTCTGTACATGCGACATCTATTGCACGTCTGTCCGTCCTGGGAGAGGGATCCCTCCTCTGTGGCTCTCCCTGAGGTTTCTTCCGCATTTTTTCCCTGTTAAAAGGGCCTTTTTTGGGGCAAGTTTTTCCTCACTCGAATCGAGGGTCGAAGGACAGAGGGTGTCGTCTCTGTACAGATTGTAAAGCCCTCTGAGGCAAACTGTGATTTGTGAATTTGGGCTATACAAATAAAATTTGATTTGATTTGGGTATTGTTCAGTGCCTTTAATTCTTTGGCCAATCCGTGCGAGGCAGCCATAGTCACACCTTCGTCCATCTTGTGATAGATTCTTAAGATTTTTTGCTGAGAAAATATCCTCAGATCCTCGTTGGCCAGTTCCACTGATCTTGACCCCCATACGGTGTCTATGTGCCCAGCAGTGTTGGATCATCTTGAGCCCGTCTCACTGGCAGCTCTACAGGGAGTTGTCCATCATCTCCGCCCTACTAACTGCCCTTCTGACAACATTCCCTCTCGCCTGTTGGAGGAGGTTTTCCACACTGTGGGGACATCAATCCTTTCACTGATGAATACGTGTCTTGTGTCTGGTTGTGTTCCTGCTCATTTTAAACATGCTGTTGTAGAACCCAAACCCAAAGAAAACAAATCTTGATCCCACTGTACTCTCCAACTTTAGGCCCATTTCCAAATTTCCCTTTCTGTCCAAAGTCCTGGAGAAAGTTGTTTCATCGCAGCTTCAAGATTTTTTAGATCAACATGGTATCCATGAAAAATTTAAATCTGGTTTTGAACGGCTTCATAGCACTGAGCCAGCTCTTAAAGATTTTTAATGATTTGATCTTAGCAGTCGACTCTGGTCACTCGACAGTCCTTGTTCTCCTCGACTTAACGGCTGCTTTCGACACAGTCGACCACAATATCCTCCTGTCCCGCTTGGAGAGCTATGTTGGGATCAGGGGTACTGCTCTAAAATGGTTTAACTCCTACCTGACGGACAGGACTTTTTCAATTCGCCTGGGAGATTTTTCATCTGGACATGGTCCGCTCGTATGTGGTGTCCCCCAGGGTCCGGTTCTGGGCCCCACCCTATTTTCATTATATATGTTGCCCCTAGGCTCTATATTTGAAAAGCATAATCTCGTTCCACTGCTTTGCTGATGATGCTCAGATATACATGCCCTTAAAAATCAAAAGCAAAGGTGCATTGAAACCTCTGCTTGATTGTCTGGACTTAAGTTAAGTTGTGGCTGTCCTCAAACTTTTTAAAATTTAAATGAGAGCAAGACAGAAGTTATTGTGTTTGGCTCCCCGCTGCCATTGGGGGATGAACCTATCCTTGGGCCTATCTCCTCAAATATGCTCAATTCTGTGAAAAGTCTGGGAGTGCGCCTCGATAGTTCTTTTCAATTTGGAAAACAAATTTCATCTGTGGTCAGCTCAAGCTTCTTCCAACTGAGATTAACGCATTAAAGTCCCAGCCCTATAAAAGACAACTTCTAGGCTTAATTCCTCCACCACTGTATAATTGATGGGTGATCTCTAGTGCCACCTAGTGGACACAGGCAGTGTTAGTCAGCCCCATCACACAATGTTCAACAAAGCCCAGTTGGCAAGACGTCGACGTGCACGCTGTGTCTGCCCTGCGACTGAGGCGTGCACGTACGGCACATTTCACTGTAAGTTGGCCTTTCATGTTAATACCGAACCAATGAGCAAGGCACCGCAGGGAGTCGAACCCCATCCCAGTACACACCAGGAGTAGCCAACACCAGTGCCTTTTGCTTTTTGGCCGAGTACGACAGGTAAAGCAAAAACTACATTAGCAACAGCATATGGCAGCATTACATAATGTTAAAATGACAATTTTTTTTTCTCACGAATTGATGAAAACTATGCAAATGATGATTGAAGCAATTGTTTATAGGCCAAATATTGCTTATTACAGGGCTTGAAGCAGGGAAAAGTCCTGTGCCTGAAATTTTTTTATGCGGGGGGATTTTGCAATCTTAATGAATTAATCTGGTGCACTTTGAGAGTATCAATCACGTATCACATCAAGGAGCTGGAATGACAATTTCAAGGTTTTTAATAATAAGAGCAGTTCACAAAAAATAAAAAATAAATTTGATCATCAGTTACTTTGTTAAAAATGCTGCATATCAACTACAATTTCAATGATTTGGTCAATAACAACAGACCTGCAAACTCCTGAGAGTGAAAAAGGTGACAAGGTCCGAAAGCAAAGCAAAGTGGGGGGGTCCGGAGAAAATTTTAGTGATTTTAATATGCAAATTACGCTTTTTGGAGCGTTTTGACACTAGAATTTCTGTGTGCAAGTAGATACATGGCTCTTTCTAGGCACATAGTATATCCATCCATCCCAATTACAATCCCAGACATATCCCAGATTCGCAGTTAAAGAGAGCAAATCTCTCATAAAAGAGGCTTTGAGAGAATAAGAACACCTCACTTTCTTTCTTATATCTTTTTTTTTTTAAAAGTCTCTTCACCTGTACAAGAATTTCGCATGCACGTGACTATCAGAAAATCAATCAGCAACTATTTTGATAACCAAATAAGGAAAAATGCCAACATGTATTTGTTGTAGCTTCTCAAATCAGATGATTTTAAGCTTTTGTGTCATACCATACGTGATAGCAAACTGAATATATTTGGACTTTGGACCATTCATCAGACAAAATATGACATTTGAAGACATCGCCATGTGCTCTAAGAAATTATAACCAACTACTTTTTTCTGACATTGTGTTGTGTTTACTACTTGTTTTTCATTGCGTTTCATTTAATTGTACATTTCCTGAGACTTTCAGCACCGCGGTCTGGGTCCAAATGAGTCCAGCCGACTTCACTGCACTCAGCACCGGAGCACAGAAACAGAGATGAGTCGTTTGTTTCCGCTGGTTTTGCTCTCAGACATTAAGGCTTTAATTTTTTAAGTCCTGCTGTTGTCCTGCACCAGAAACATTACAGTACCGGCTGACCGGAGTTAGAGATACTTTGCTGAATCAACGGCGCAAAACACAACCTTACGTTATTGTGAGCAGCATAAAAACATTTTGGGTTCGTTATGAGACTGTGGCGGGCCCGCCACGGTCTCAGTAATTAATGGGAAACACTGGGACGGGTGATTCTCTGTGGGTTTTTTTCCTGTAGGTGTCGGGCTGTCGCCGCTGAGTTATTACTACATATTGTCCAAAAAGGTTTTTTGTATTGGCTGAGTCGAGCAGTGGCTACAACATCAGGTTCAGCATTTACACAGGGAAGGCTGTAACTGCAAGTGAGCATGGGCTGTCTTATGATGTTGTCATGGACCTCACTCAGCCATCCTGTCTTGGCACTGGGTACTAGGCATGGGCCGGTTACCGGTTTCAAGGTATACCATGGTATGAAAAAGTCAAGGTTTCAAAACCACTAAAATTTTCCGTCATACCGTTCCTGCGGTATGAGCGTTTTGGGGTTTTTTTGTTTGTTTTTTAATGCGACGTCTCGTCACAAGAGGTCCCTCACGCTGCGTGCAGCTGCAGCGTTAAGTGCACCTGCGGTTGCTGTGAGTGACAGGCAGCATGATGGCTGAAGGAGGCGAGCCCCCCGAACTTTTCCCCCCGTCCAAAAGGACCAAGTCGGCTGTGTGGGAATATTTCGGCTACTGCAAAAAGCCAGACGGCCACGGCTCGGAGGAAGAAGGTCGCCCGACGTGCAAAACGTGCTTGCGGACAGTGGCAGCCCGAAGAGGCAATACGTCAAATATGATGGCGCATCGACGGGAGCACCACCCGTCGCTGTATGCCAAATTCAAGGTAAAGTTAATGTCTTGAAATGAACAAGCGTATTAGCGTCTGACGTTAGTGAAATGAGCTTGTCACTGAGGCAGATGGTAGTTGCCATATCTTATCTTTTCTATATCTCTGGTAGTAACTTTTTTTTTTTTTACTGAGGCAGATATGCTAACTAGCATGCTAATATAGATCCATCTTAGCATGCTAGTTGCCACATCTACCATATCTGCCTCTTTCATCAATCTTTATTGCTAAGATTGATAACACCAGCTAGTTTCTCTAACATGAGGTGAAGAAGAGAAGCACATGTGTAATGTTTTATTTTACTTTAATGCTACAATTAAGTTTAGCTTGTATAACCTGCTGTGTCATTACAAATTCAGGTTAAATTCACATGTCTGTCTTATTTTTTCTTTTTAGGACAGCAGTAGCTCTGGCAGCAACAGGGCATCTACCTCAAAAGCTGAAGGTCAGCCTACACTTCAACAATCATTTGAGAAACAAGTCGCCTATGCACCCACATCAAAGCATGCTAAAGACCTGAACAAAGCTGTGGCATATTTCATTGCCAAAGACATGATGCCCTTTCAAGCTGTGGAGAAACCTGGGTTTCTGAAATTGATGAAGACAGCAGTGCCACTTTACAAAAGTGCCATCAAGAAAATTCTTCTCAAAGAATGAAATCCCTTAGATGTACTCCGAGGTCAAGGCTCATGTGCAGCAGAAACAGGTGGCAAAAGGGGTGTGGTTTTCTGCAACAACTGATTTGTGGACTAGCAGTGGTGGTAGTGGTGAACCATACATCAGCTTCCCAGTGCATTTCCTCTCTCCAGAGTGGGAGCTAAAGTCCTTCTGTCTAGAAACTATGTTTTTCCCAGAGGACCACGCAGCTGAGCACATCTTAGAGTTTTTTGAAAACATGCTGCAGGAGTGGAACATCACAGATGGCAAATTGTCTACCATCACAACAGACAACGCAGCGAATATGGAAAAAGCATTTCATGACCAACCCTATGTTTGGCTTGGATGTTTTGGCCATAACCTTAACCTAGCTGTAGCCAAAGCACTCAAAATTCAAAAGGTTGACACAGCTGTACGAGCGTGCAGGCATCTTGTACAAGGTTTCTCTCGCAGCTGGAAGAGAGAGAACTGAAGAAGCAGCAGGCAACCCTGGAAATTCCTGAAAAATCACTCATTCATGATGTAGTGACAAGATGGGGGTCCACTTTCAAAATGATTGAGAGATTTCTCGAACAGCAACAAGCATGTTGTGCAGTTCTTGCAGCAGACAGGAGCTTATGGCATTTAATGCCAAAGGACAATGATGTGCAAACTTTGGAGAGGGTCTGCCAACTCCTGGGGCCATTCAATGACTTCACAGATTTACTTGGCTCTGAAACAAAGACCACCCTCTCCTCTCTGAAGCCTGTTATGGAACACATCACTAACCTACTGAATGAGAATGAGGGAGATGATGCCCTAACAAAACACATGAAAAAGGTAATGATGGATGATCTGCAACAGCGTTACTCCTGTGAGACAGTCAAGAAGGTGATTGACATCGCTTGCTTCACTGATCCCCGTTTCAAGGACAACTTTAGTCAAAACAAGGATGACATCATCAGGTCTGCTGAGGAGGAGGCTGTGAACCTGGCAGGTCACACAACCTTACTGCCACCTCAAGAATCACCTGCAGCCACTGCTGATCAAGAACAGGGCACCAGCACTTCCACCACCACCGCCCCCTCTGCTGCCACAAAGAAGAAAGACAAATCTCTGTCTTCTTTGCTGGAAAAAATTACATCAGCAAAACATCAAAGAGTTGAAGCCGAAGACGCCTCCCCAAAAGAAAGTGAAAATGGAGATTAAACAGTATTTGTCTTGTGCTCCCATATCCTCTGATGCTGACCCACTGGCATGGTGGAAGAGTTACCTCTCCTTAGCAGTGTAGCGAGAACATTTCTCTGCATCCCAGCCACCAGTGTGCCCTCAGAGAGGGTGCTCAGTTCTAGTGGACACATCCTCTCACCTCACCACTCCAAGCTAAACCCAGGGAAAGTGAACATGCTCACATTCCTGCATCATAACTTGGACTGAGAGAAATGTGTAGTAGGCTCAGTGAGCAAGTCCAAAAAATGTTGAGATTCAGTTTTAATCTCCTGCCTGCATTTATTTATTTTTTATCTTAGAAGTGTCTTACTTTTTTCATTTATTTATGTTCTGATCTTGAGCCACAGGTTCAGTGATTGCATTTATTTGCATTTTGTGGTGTTGTTTCTTTTTCACTAAAAATAATTCATTTATGTTGTGACTTGAGTTGCAGGTTTATCTTCAGTTAAAAGGACTGCATTTATTTAGAAATAATTCAGTAATTTATTTTGTTTTTTATTTCAAATACATATTTTCTAATATCCATCATGTTATATATTGTTTCAAAATAAAAGACTGTTCAATAGAAATGTTTTTTCCTTTTTTTGTTTTTAACTACAGACATTTAAAATACACATTTTAGAGCTGTAATCATAATACCGTGAAACCGTGATATTTTCGCCTAAGCTTATCATACCGTCGTATCTCATACCGGCCCATGCCTACTGGGTACCATATCTACATGGACAATTTCTACACCAGCCCCAAACTGTTCATGGACCTGGCCAGCATGAAGTTCGGAGCATGTGTGTTAGGCTGAGCCTTAGGTGGGTGAACCCAGAAGCGGAGGCGGAGGCAGGAAGTGAGATACAAGGTACTTTATTAATGTGGCAGGATAGAAGCAGGTGACAGAGTCCAGGGCCGACTCCTCGTCGCGGAGCTGAGAGCACGGGAGTGAGGGCCGGATCCTCCAGGAGATACTGAGCAGGCGAGCGGGCTGAAGAGGTGCAGGGAGCTGGGCGGCGGTGCCGGTAGCAGCTGGCTATGAGAGAAACACAAATCAGTTCGAAAATCCACTAGAGAACAATCACAAGTAGTTTAGAGTTTTAGGTCTGGCCTGGGCCATATACCACGTCGGGAGACGAAATCATCTGGCAGCGGGTAACGCCGAGAGCAGGGCTTATGAGCAGGCGCTGATTCTCCAACCTGCTGCAGGTGTGTGGGTCTCGGCTGCTCCGGTGGCCGGCTCCGCCCAGCTTCTCCATGCACCTCTGCAACACAAACCAAAAAACACGCCACAAAAACAAACACGCAGCCCCAGTATCTGCCACAGACACTGACAGACTGTAACAATGTGGCACCTACAGGGAGAACAGGAGAGGGTGCCCCAGAGGGAGGGCAAATGCTCTCACCAAAAAATGTGGAAGAGGATCAGTGAGGTGGATCAGAGAGGGGCCACTGGTGTTTGTGAAGTGGATGGATACACGGGAGGTGTCTGTGTGCTCCACCATCCATCCTGCATTTTCAGGTGAGACGGTGCAGAGAAGAGTGAAGGATGGAGATGGACGCTGGGCTGTGAGAGACATCCCCTGTCCCACACCAATCATGGCCTACAACAAGAGCATGGGTGGGGTCGACCCGTCAGACCAGCTCATCCAGTACTACTCCACCCACAGAGAAACTGCTCGCTGGTACCGGACCGTGTTGCTGCACTTCCTGGACATTGCAACAACAAACTGCTTCATCCTGCACCGTGAGATGAGCAATGCCAAGCAGGTGCAGCCCATGACACACAAGGACTTCGTGGTGGAGCTGGTGTCTCAGCTTTGTGGCATGGACAAAGCAGGTGTTCCCCAGAGCAGGAGGGCTGATCACATTCCTGTGCCCATCACCACAGACACAGACGCTGGCCAAAGAGCCACCAAAGGCAGACTGAAGTGCAAGCGCTGCCTTCAGGTGGACAACAGGAGGAGTGACACACCCTGGAAGTGTCAGGCCTGTGATGTGCCCCTCTGTCTTGTGGTGGACAGGAACATTTTTCGGTCCAATGTGTTAGTACAGTATGTCAAAATTGAAAAATAACTGTAAATCCATACAGGTGAGGTTGTGCTGAAAAAAATGACACCAAACGAGGCAATGTCAACAGTTGAAATTTGAAATTTAAAGGCGACTCCAGAGCGTAAAATCTGACACTGCAAAAAAACAAACAAACAAGGCATCAAAATCAATGTTGCTGCCAATCATTGACCCATCTCAGGGCCTAATAATAATAATAATACTAATCAAATACCCGTTGAAATGTATTTTATGGAAATTATTTTTGACTTTTTAAAATAAAGAACAGAGGATCTATGCAAACATACTGGCCTTTAAAGGGTTAAAAAACAAAAAAATATGATCAATATTTGATATGTATATTTCAGGCTGAAGTAGCTTTAAAAGATTGACTAATTTAAAGTGGAAACAAATATTAATATATAACATTTTTACAGCAGTTTTTGGGAAGGTCACATTTTTTGGCTGTAGGACCACGAGTGTGAGTTTTTTTAAGGACCTCTTAAGGGTTAGCAGAGAGTGCAAACCCAGTCCCTCTTCCTCTCCCGCAGAAACTGCGCCCTGGTCCACTTAAGGCAACAAACGTGGAACCAACGGTCACACACGTCACATTGGATCTGTAAAAGGAAAAATGGGACACCGTTGCTGGATAAGACAGAATTTCAGTCAAACATCTGACCATAAAAGGTATTCTTATCGCTCTATATGTAGGCTTCAGAACAACTTAATATGCAACGGTTCCTTCTCTTAAATAAGTTCAGCCCTATTTCGCCGCCTCTTAATTGTTTTTGTAGTGTTTCCCTATCAGCAGTAGGAAAGGTCTTCCTCACTATAACTGTCCCCATAACTATTGTTGCAGATAATTGGAATCCAAAGAGAAAGTGATGGACAGTGAAGGAATGTTTACAGTATTTTGCATATGCCAACAATTTGGCGCACCAAAATGTAATAATCTCTGAAATCTTGAACAATGTTTATCATCTTTTTTAAAAATAATAAAGTGCCCCTGCACCAGACCGTTGAACCATTGAGAGCTGTTTGTCTGCTGAATGTTGCTTCACACCATCCCTCATCTCTCTTTACCCTCGTTTCCCATCAGATGTCGATTGTCTGCTTTAAACTAAAATCACTAAATGTCCAAAGAATCATATCAATCCACCAGCAAACACAAACATCCACATTGGAAGTGGGGGTGCAGCAGCAGCAGCACATTTGCACAATGGTTGCTTTGCTGCTGTTTATTCTCCCACTGACCGCTGATAACAGGCATTCATTTTGAGATTTTACCTAGTTTGTATGTGGTGAGGTTCACTGGGGTCACAATCGGATCAACCCCAGTGCATTTTATCTACTTTTGCAATTTTGATGCAGGCTGTGAATGACAGTGGAGGGTGTTTTTTGAAAGAAACAATTCAAAAATGACTTTCAGACTCACGATTAACACACAATTAAAAATTAAAAAGTCACCTTAGCCAGTCAATTGTGACAGGTCCTGGCTCGGGTGGATCTGCTGCCACACACAACGCACAGTGGGCCTTTATGTCAAACACTGAAATAGAAAACTTACATTATGAACGTTATGACTGTAACAGAGTAAAACAGCATCTGAATACGATGCGATATGAAAAAAGCAGACACGCACCTGTAGCCTCTGCAGCTGCTGCTTCAGCTTCAGTAGCCTCTGCAGCTGCCTCTGCAGCTGCTTCAGCTTCAGCTGCCTCTGCTTCAGCTGCCTCTGCAGCTGCTTCAGCTGCAGCTGCCTCTGCTTCAGCTGCCTCTGCTTCAGCTGCTTCAGCTTCAGCTGCAGCTGCTTCAGCTTCAGCTGCCTCTGCTTCAGCTGCCTCTGCTTCAGCTGCTTCAGCTTCAGCTGCCTCTGCTTCAGCTGCTTCAGCTTCAGCTGCAGCTGCTTCAGCTTCAGCTGCCTCTGCTTCAGCTTCAGCTTCAGCTGCTTCAGCTTCAGCTGCAGCTGCTTCAGCTTCAGCTGCCTCTGCTTCAGCTGCCTCTGCTTCAGCTTCAGCTGCAGCTGCTTCAGCTTCAGCTGCCTCTGCTTCAGCTGCCTCTGCTTCAGCTGCTTCAGCTTCAGCTGCCTCTGCTTCAGCTGCCTCTGCTTCAGCTTCTGCTTCAGCTTCAGCTGCAGCTGCTTCAGCTTCAGCTGCCTCTGCTTCAGCTGCTTCAGCTTCAGCTTCAGCTGCTTCAGCTTCAGCTGCAGCTGCTTCAGCTTCAGCTGCCTCTGCTTCAGCTGCTTCAGCTTCAGCTTCAGCTGCTTCAGCTTCAGCTGCAGCTGCTTCAGCTTCAGCTGCAGCTGCTTCAGCTTCAGCTGCCTCTGCAGCTGCTTCAGCTGCCTCTGCAGCTGCCTCTGCTTCAGCTGCAGCTGCTTCAGCTGCCTCTGCAGCTGCTTCAGCTGCCTCTGCTTCAGCTGCAGCTGCTTCAGCCGGGGCCTGAAAATTACATCATTTCTTTGGTTAGATATATAAAGACTACTTGACAGAAAATGGATTAAACATAGACAATTGCAATTTACAAGTCATTTCATTACCTTTCAAACATTATCCTGCCTTTGTATTTGCATTTCCCTCATATTATAAACTTCAAAACCATGATTCACATAATACATTTATAATTATGACTATATTCACTGCCTTGGGCGCCAAACGTCGCTTTTCTTTGACTTTTCGCTAATGAATTACGTTTTGGGGTTTTTAAATCCGGGCTAGAATGAAGTAATATCAGGATCCCCCTTCAGTCTCCACCACATTGGACTATCCCATCTTACTGCGCATGTGCAGAAATTATTTATTTAAAACATTACATGAACGATGACAGACTCATAAAAATACATTTTAGCGTAAATTCACTTTCTTTGAAAAAAATATTACGGTGTATATCACACTTCATTTGGCATACTGTCCTGGTCCTGGTCCTGGGTCCTGTCCTGGTCCTGGTCCTGGTTCTGGGTCCTGTCCTGGTCCTGGTTCCCACTGGGACAGATAAGACAAAAAGAAGTCATAATGATGAGATAAAAGTGAGCTAGAAGCTCTTGACAAAAAAAATAAATAAAATAAAAACACAATTGTTTTATAAATAAAAAATATGACGAATGTTTATTAAAAATGTTGCAGTGGAAGTAAAAATTAATTCATTTGGGGATAAATGTTGTCTACACTTTGGGAGAAGTGGGAATTGTAAGTATTTTGTTGGAATAGTTGATATTTCAGATTTGTTATAATCTTTAAGAGCGAGTGAGCTTTTTGTTATACCTGGTGTGAGTAACAGTAAATTGTTTTGGGCTGTCACCTCAGCCTCTGTTTTATGTCTGAGCCAGTACATGACTGGACTGCCATCTAGTGGCCAGTCTTGGTGAGGGTAGCAGGTATGAATAGGAGGAGACCATGAGCACTGTAAACTCACCTGTGCGCATCTCCATCACCTTTCTTCCTAGTCTCTGCTGGGTCAGCGCGGCGTCTGTGCTGCCGAGTCTCTCTGTCTGGATCATGCGTGGTTCTCAGAGTAAGTTTGCTTTTAACCAGGAAATGTAATCACATGCCATCTTTATGTTGATGAGGTGCTGCGGTCTGTGTTAAGTTTGTTTTATTGTTGCTAGGAGGATGGTTCTGCAGACGGCACCTTCAACATGAACAATCAGCTCCCTTGGTAAAGTGGATGGAGGTATGGGCTCTTACTTTTATCCTTGGGGTGTGTGGATTTATTTATCTATCTTGAGGGATGCGCCAACACTGTTTTGATATGGTTGATGGAGTTAATGATTGGAAACGTTTTCCAATAAATGTGTCTTTTATTTTCCTATTGAATGAGAATTTGGAAATTGTAAATGAAACGTTCATGTATTTGATCTAATCTCTCTCTCTGTATTTCTCTTTCATAGTTTTCACGGTGCTACAGTAGATCATAACATTTAGCACCCGTTTGAATCTCTCCGCCTCATTTATTGACGCCAACGGTCCGCTACACCTGGATATGAGGCGTTTACTAACTACTGCCATAAAAACCTATGGTGACATGTTTCGTTTACGAGGTCCAGATCATCCATCTTCACTTTGTGTAAATTTGGTAAGTTGGTATCATCAAAAAAATATGAACATGATGCTTGAACATCATTTTCCAGTTGAACAGAACCTGTTGGTGAAGGTTGGAAAGTTTTATGGGCAGTTTGGATATTTCAAAATCACATAATAGAAACTCAATACCTCCAACTGTGTTGAAAACAAGAGAAGGTAGCGAGAAGCATATCTCATCATCGTTCCTGGATCAGAGCCGTTTGATCTTTAATATTTCATTCATAATCAAAGTCAGTAGTTTTTATACCACCATCCTCATAAACAATGAGGGAATAAAAGATGGATCCTAAAACGTGTCAGACCTCAAACCACCAGTGCCACTATATTAATATTAAGCACTACATTTTAAAAGCACAAAGCTTAAACGATCAAGAAACACACACAACTTAATGTCTCATTCACCAACTTAAAGTTGTTGTATTTGTCAGTGTGATTAAATTACAGTTTTCTCACCACTGGCGTCTCTGAGGTCTCCATGCGGCGACGCCACCAAACACTGTGTGTGTGACAAAGGAGTGACACACCTGTTTCTGAGCCTACTTATCTCCTCAGCCTGGCCCTCAGGCCTCAGGCCTCCCTACCTGCAGTCAGGAGTCTGACCTGATCCTGACGTCACCCTCTAGTGGGGACGACAGGAATCACTGCAGAATACATTCAAACATCACATTTCTCTAGATTGCCTTAACAGAGAGTTTATTCATGTTTGAGGTGACTCTGAGCTGAGATTTAGTTTTCTCCAAAATGATACAGTAAAAATGTTGGATAACGAGTGAGGGGGTAGTCAGGGTGCTGTCAACTGGGTCAACTGTACCAACCAGTGTCAGAACTTATGGGCCAAAGTGATGTACAGACTGCTATGAAGGTGATGGGGAGGACTGAAGAGCTCCCCCTCAGTCCATCTAAGAGCAGTCTGTACTCAGGCAGGCGCGGAGAGTAGTGTCGGACCGTCCCACATCCTTCATAGGGAATACGAGCTCTTGCCTTCTGGCAGAAGGTACAGAATCCCAAAATGCAAATGAAACGGGTTTAAATACTCTTTCGTACCCACCTCCATCAAAACTCTAAATAGATAAGCGCCCTTGGCTTTATACAAATACATCACATCCAGTTTGGATTGCAGGTTATTAATTCTTTCTGTTTCTTCCTCAGTCCAGTTCACCTTGCTATAAAGATTCATACCTTCTTTAACCACATTTGTTTCTTCTTCTCTCCTTTGCTTGTTCAGTTTTTTACCAAATGCAATTGAGGATTTTCTAATGCTAAATTTTAGATATTCCCATTTGGATATCGGTGTGCTAATGGCGTCATCATTTTTGATATCCAAAATTAGTGTTTTAATAGAGTTACAGTACTCCACATTCCTTAGCAACTGGGAATTAAATTTCCAATAATCTTTAAATGTTTTATTTTGGTGTCTGTTTTTTAGTCTCAGATTTATAGTACAATGATCACTGAAAGGACCATTGGAGATGGTTGTCTCTGTAACATATTGTGAAATTGAATTTGATACAACCAGTAATCAATACGTGATCTAGTTTGACCATTAGGTTTGTGCCAGGTTAATTGTCTGACATCTTTGTTCAAGGTTCTCCAGATATCTATTCATTTGTTGTTGTTAGTGAAATTTTCCATGATTGGGTTTCTAAATTCCCTTGAAAGTTTTGAAGGCCATCTATCCATCCACTCATCATGGGTTACATTGAAATCACCTCCATTCAGGACATTGCTCCCAAGTGCTGCATGTCCCGAGCTGGGAATATTACCAGAGACTCCTCCCACCCTCACCATAGATTGTTTTCCGTGCTGGCCTCTGGAAAGAGGTTCTGCAGCATTCGGTGCTGGTCCACAAAGGTCTATAACAGAGTTCAGCAGTCTGATGACATGCGGGAAAAGCTAACACACTTTTTAGTGCGTCTCTGTTTTTGATATTTATTTTCTTTTTGTGGTATTTTATGATATACTTTCATTTTAATTCTATGCTGAGCCTCTGAAACGAAATTTCGTTCTGTGTTCATTTGTTGCTCACAGAATGACAATAAAGTCTGTCAGAGTCTAACTACCATATGATCAGTGGGGAATTTTGCATTGAGTTCCTTTATAACTGTTGATATCTGATGCAACGAGGTCTTATTTTTTGGTCATTGTTGTACCCATTAGGGGTGTAACAATAAACAAAAATCACGGTTCGATACGTACCTCGGTTTTGAGGTCACGGTTCGGTTCGTGTTCGGTACAGTACAGGAACAAAATGCAAAACACGAATTTGCTTGTTGTTTATTCGGAACTTTTGTAAACCAACAATTTATTGCAACATTATACAAAATATGAAAATGAAATAAAAAACAGAATACTGTTGTAAAGTGCTGCCTGGTAATAAGTTAAATACATTATTGTCACTGTCTCTTTAAGTCCCTCTGCCAGGTGTGCGCTGGTGTGTTGTTCATACGGGCTGAGTTGCAGGGAGACGCTGCTCGATTGCCAAAGTCAGCTGCGTTTGCACTCAGGTCAGTTTTTTTCTTGTAGAGTGATATTCACACTTGTGGTGCCGTTTCAAGGGCCGCGGCACAACGCAGAGATTCAGCCGAATTTAGCACAGAGCAGACAGGAAGTCTGACACGAAACAACAACAATACATCCGGTTGATTTTCAAAATAAAACACTCATCGTTGATCAAAGCACAAAAACCTCAAAAAAGAGAAAAATACGCGCTCCTCTTCTAATCCTTCAGTCGGGAACACTTCGTGTTGTTATGTTTATAACACGTATAACTGCAGCCGTGTGTGATTATGTAATTATCACGGGAATTCCTCGGTTTCGTTTCTCCAGCTGTTCGGCGGAGCCTCGCCGTGCCGGACTCGTCTTTCTCCGTTGCAAAATTTAACCAGGAAGCCGAAGTGTTTGCAAGCGGGAGACTTAAGCGACAAGGGAGGGTCTTCAAGCTCTGGTTTCTCGCTAGCGTTAGCCATGATGTAAACGGGCTGCACGTGTAGCTGCAGGCAGAAAATAAACACGTGCAACTTCCGTTCTGGAAACTCACCCGTGCACAGCCCTGTACCGAACCGAACGTCCTGTACCGAAACGCTTCAATACAAATACATGTATTGTTACACCCCTAGTACCCATACATGTTAATCAGAATAATCAGAATGTTGTCAACATTCAACACACAGGCAACCCAATGTCCATCTTTATCCGCCTTGTTACACAAAATCTTACCAGGACATCTGTTGAGACAAATGGCAACTCCAGCCGAGCGGTTTGTACCGTGACCGAAGAGGATTTTGTCTCCCCATTGTTGTGACCAAAGTCTGTAACATCAGACTCGTCAGAATGAGTTTCCTGGAGAAAGATGCAATTTGCTTGTTGCCCCTTGCAGAACAGAAAAAACAGCTTTGTGCTTAACTGAGTCTTTAAGTCCCCTTGTATTAAAAGAAATGTCCGTTTTCAACTGGAACACATGAACAAAGTTAATGAAGAGGTTAAGGGAGGTGGAGTAGAAAAGTGTTGAGGTAAAAGTCCCATTTACCGAAATGTTCCACTGTGTATCCATTTCACATTCAAATCTCAGCCCATACCTGGGGTCTCGGCCATAATGCGCTCGCCTTCTATGAAACCAAACGGGCCCCTGAAGCCCGCAGCCTTGCCTTCCTTCCTAGCCTGGTCAATTGTGGGCCACATTGCCTGTCTGGACCTCCAGTCCTCTTGGGTCAGGTCTTCAGCAAAGCGGATCCCTTCTTCTTTACACGCAGGAGAAGCCCTCGTCCGTCTCCAGATGTCATCTCTCACTGTAAGTCTCTCAAACGGAATGATGATTTGTCGATGCGTGTTCTCCGTCCCTGCCCCACTCTGTGGACAACGTCGACCGCTTCGTCCATCTTCGTCTTAAGGTCCGGAGCAATTCTACCCAGAAGCTCCACCGCTTCTGCTCTGATATTTTCATTCATTTTCTCCTTTTTTCCTTTGATGCGAAGGCACCATCGCCTTTTGTTTCTTTCTCGATTCAATAAACGACCTTTAATGTCATCATTATCTTTTGTGAGTGATTCCATCTGTTTTTCCAGGTGTTCTATTTTCGTTTTACACTCTTCCAGCTCCTCTGAGTTATGCTGCACTGATTTAGCGATAGCAGCCAGCATGGTGCTGTGTTGTTGCATCTGTTTGCTAACTTCCTCCATGCGGTCGTCAAGACGTTTTCCAAGAGTGTCGATAGCTTTCAGTATGGTGTCAGTAGATGTGTTGGAGTCCTTTTCCTGAGGCGTACCTTTCGCCTTCTTCTCCCTGTGTGATTTTTCTGGAGTGTTTGCAGGGGTTGTCGACATTCTGTCCCGTTTGTTGCTGCTAGCGTTAGCTGTCTCCATCGGCATTGATAGTCGTGTTCGCTGTTCACATGGGTTGTAAACGGGAGGTTTGTTGCTGCCGAAGGTTTCGTGCTGTTGTTTTTTTTCATGTTCGGGCTGAATTTTTCTTTTTAACTGTTAAGGGAAGTGGATTAAATGACTTCAAAAACTATTACATCGGGACTTTATTTAGGAGCTCAAACTGATGCGACTGCTCAGTCCGCCATTTTGCCGGAACCCCCGGAAAACTAGCAAAACAAAGCGTGCGAAAATGAAGTAAAGAGGTGAAAGGAAAACGGAGGAGGCGGGAGGAAAATGGAAAGTTTGTGGCAAAGCCACCGAAGATGACTAGCTTTTTCACGGCGGCCACTTATGATGACAACATCATTCTGTAGTGTAATATAACCATATAATCATAAATATGTAGTTAGTGGTTAAAGGCGACTGGGAACAAGTACTGAGATATTAAAGAATCTAATCAAAATGTGAATGAATCATAAATGAATGGTTAAAACATGTATTGCTCTGCACTAGTTGATTGAATTGATGATTAAACTACTGAATTGTGTTACTGTGGAGTGAACTATAACCACAAATGAAAGAGTGAAATCATGTAATCAAATATACCAATCAAATTATGATTGTTGTTAAAAGAGATGCAGTCAGTAGGGCAGTAGAACAAGTCTCAGTCACAAGCACAGAGAAGCCACGGCCAAACATGTAGATAAGGAGTCAGTGTAGCTGCCAGCCCCGCCTTTCCAGCTCTGCCAAGCCCGGCCTCCAAGATTTGAAGTTGCCACCATGGTAGAGTTGAAAATGCTGAGCAGAGAATATGGCAGAGAGGTCAGAAGACGGGCAAGAGTCGATCTGGGAAGGGGAGCGTGTTTTTGCCACGAGAAGCACTGTGGAGAAATCTCATTGCAAAAATACCTCAAAGATCAATAAATTCTATTTACAGTATTCTGACATTTGACCTCATATATAATATATAAATATTAGCATGCTAGCTCAATAGCTTCCAGGTCATGTGATCAATCGACTCAAAATCATGTTGGGATCATGTAACTACACTGGCTGCATGAGATACACCTCTTGTTTTTACGTTTTACATCTTTTCATATTTTTTACATCTGTTCATAATTTTTTATTAATTTTTAGGCTATATGTAAATATTAGCATGTTAGCTCAATAGCTTCTCAATAGCTTTAAACGCAGTATCTCTGCTTTAAATTTCCCACATTTTTATTTTGAAAACAGGAAGTTGGTACACGCTGTAGCCGTCTTCTCCGTGTGTTTACTGTAAAGTCTGTAATACGGGTGCACTTGAAATGTTGGAGTGGCTGCGAATGTGGAATATCCAACTTAAAACTAACTTCACTGAAGTCTTGTCATGATGTATTTTCCAGCTGGCCCAAGACGATGTTTCAAAGAGTTTTGGCTGAAGAAGTCGCCCCACAAAGGAAGACTCTTTCAGTTTATCACAAATATTAGCATTAAATCATCATTTTGAGGGTACATGGTTTTCACTGGGCAGGAAGGGTTTGAAATATGTAACCAGCAACGTAAATGATGCACAGTAGTGGAGTAGACAGTGCAGTATTTGCCTCTGAGATACAGCGGAGCAGACAAAACTGAAGTTGCATGAAATCCTAATGTCTACGTCAGCACTTGAGTAAATATACCTAAGCCTAGTTTATGCTTCTGCGTCGCGGCGACGGCGTAGCTACGTCGTCGACCCTACGCCGTCATTGAGCATTCGAAGTTCTGCGTCGAGGGAACGCATTGTTCTGCAATTCACCGCCAAGCCGCTAGGGGGGTGTCATACTTTCTGACCTCCTCGATAATTTTTTCGTCTGCCTGGTCCATGTTTTCCGTGCCGCTCGTACCACAAAAACTTTAAAAATGGCGGTGTTGTTAAACTGTCGACCGGAAAAACAACTGCCGGAAATGACGTTCTGAGCGGACCAATCACAGTCCTTGCCGTTCGCGTCTTGACGCGTCGACGCGACGCGTAGTCAGGAGTTTTTGGAGCCGCACGTCAGGCTACGGCGCAGGGTCCGCGTAGGGCTCTGCGTCGACGACAGAGCTACGCCGTCGCCGCGACGCAGAAGCATAAATCAGGCCTTACACTTCACCACTGGGTCAGAGCCTGATACTGTGTTTGTGTGTTTGTTTCAGAATGAGGGAGAGAGACAACGTGAAAATGGGACAGGAAGAGAGGGACAACAGGTAAAACACATAATACATGTGTATTCTGTTAAAACGTATGTGTCTGTATAATTGACCTGTTGTTTTGTGTTTCTGTGTTTCTCATTGTTTTTGTTCTCATTTCAGAGGGCCCCATGCCTGCCTTTGCCTTGGGCCCCAAATTTCTTAAATCCGCCACTGCCTGCAATTCAGTAACTCGTGTAATGCAGACCAGATTTAATAGTAATACTTTATTTCAGATCCGTAGATCCTTAAACAATTAAAGAAAGCAGCATACATCATGAAATGTTGACCCTCATGAAGCTATAGCTACTATGTTTCAACTGTGAATACTCTGATTTCACATTTTTAGAAAAAGACATTGTGCAGATGTGAGTGCAGTTTTGTTGTGATTGATAATGTGAAGGCCCGAGTCACATAAATGCATCTTGGAGAGGGGGGAGCGCGCGCGCACACACGCACGCACGCACGCACGCACGCACGCACGCACACACACACAGCCCCTGTTCTTTTGCCCTTAGCCCCTGATGTTCTTGAATCCTAAAAGCGCCCCTGGTCAGTGCCGCTGGCTCCTGGTCCCACACGTGTTTGGGAGAAATATATGACGTCCTTAGCTTTAGCCTATCAGGGGCAGAATTGGGAAGGTCCAGGTCTTGGCAGGTGGCGCCCCAGAAGCCATCTGCTGCATAGGAGCTGTGCTGTTCAGCACTGGCTCTTGTTGCCAAACGTCTAGAGACGACGTATTTTCCTCCGCTGTCCGGGTGATTTTCTGAGACTAAAAAAAAAAGGTTAGCTAGAGAATAGCTGATTGACTGACAGATAGACAGACAGACATATGGTAAATGTATCTAGTCATCAATATGTCAGCCGCACAGATTTACCTTGGACCACCGCTCGTACCACCTCCGAGGTTTTAACCTATTCGGTGCCGTATTAGGAACGTCCAGGTCCGTGCAGGTGGCGCCCCAAAACCCATCTGCAGCAGAGCAGCTGTGCTGTTCAGCGCTGGCTCCAGGTTCCACACGTTTCTGAACGAAAGATATCATTTCCTCCGCAGTCTTGGACCGTTTCCTTGACTTAAAGAAAAGCTTAGTTAGAAACAGCTGAAGCACAAGAATAAATGCCATTTGAATGCACATGAAGGTTGGAAACATGGAGTACAACACTTTTAAATCAGGAGGTAGACAGACAGTAAAATGTTGTTGCAAGATTAAAAGATGAAATCACACAAATCAATTGAGAAATGCTTTTTTTTTTACATCCCATACTAACCTTCCCAAATATGGAGAAAGTGTACAATCTGAAATTTAAGAAAAGAATACACAAAATATTAAAACTTACAAATACTAATATTTAAATGTCACGTGTTTAAAGAATATGTAATTGTAATTGGGGAGTGTAGCAGTCCAATTGTTTGACTGTCTTTGTTTGGGCTGATGTTCCCTCAGGGCTAATCGCAGGGGATTCAGAGCACCTGTGCACAGGTGGGGAGACTGACTCCTAATTTGAGAAGTGGAGGCAGCTTGGGGTGTTTCCCGCCCAGCCAATCAGGGTGTGACGACAGCCTGTCAAAGGCATAAGAGAGGTGGGAGACGGCACACCGACGGCTGTCGCCCTCATTCACAATCTGCCCCTGGCCCACGCTGAAGCTCTCCCTGTACTTCCTAGAAGCCCACTCCCCTTAGATTTCCAGCCAGAACTCGGGTCCATTTGGGGCCCTGCTCTGTTTCTGAGCTGCCCACAGCTTTAGGGAGGAATGGAAACCCTTTCAAACCCAGGCCCCTTAGCGCCTTGGTTTTACTATTGTATTCCCCGGGAGCCTGGAGAAGAGGCATTTGTTTGTTTCTGGGTTTATTGTCCTAGCAGGGCATTCCCTGAGCTATATTTTGGTTTCTTTGTACGTAGGTTGGGCTGGCATGTAGGCAATCTACAGCCAGAACCGCCACACAAGGTCCTTTCACCTCCAGCCCTCCAGTCATTGAGGCATTCATGTACTTGTGTGAAATAGTCTTTGTAACAGTCCAAGTTGTCTGTCTCGTGCTCAGCTTTCAGGGTCAAAGTCATCATTACATGTTACAACCCTTTTATTTTGTTTAGAAGAAACAAACTGAAAGTGCGTTAGTGCTGACTCGTACTGAAGTTGGACAGATAATCAGTCATGTATTACATTCAATCATACATTGCGTGTTTTGAGTCATATGGCTGCCCTTTGCCATGTCGCACTGCTCTGACATGCCCTCACTTGGGCAATAGGAATAAAGGTTGTAATATAGTTACACAGAGAAGAGAAAGCACCTCGCTGTGTTGAGGGTGGTGAACGCTGGACCCCACACCACTCTCGTCTGGACGCTGTACGTCAGTCTGACAAAAACAATCCCCTCATTTTGTGAAAATGGTCCGAAAATACTAAAATCATATGTAATCAATCAATCAATCTCTATATTGCGCCAAATCACAACAAAAGTCATCAAGGCACTTTACACAGAATTATATCTACCGATCAAGACTGACTGACACAAACAGACAGACGTATGGAAATGTATTTAGTCATCAATATGTCAGCTGCACATATTTACCTTGCACCACCGCACATAGGCCTCCCTCAGCCTCAGCCTATTAGTGGATTTATTTGGCAGCATAAGGTCACAGCAGATGTTCCCCCAGAAGCCAGTGGCAGGAGAGTAGCTGTGGTCAGCGCCACTGGCTCCTGGGGGCAAACGCTGTTGCACAGCGTTTAGGATTTCCTCCGCCGTGTAGGTGATTTTCTTTGACTTAAAGAAAAGCTTAGTTAGAAACAGCTGAAGCACAAGAATAAATGCCATTTGAATGCACATGAAGGTTGGAAACATGGAGTACAACACTTTTAAATCAGGAGGTAGACAGACAGTAAAATGTTGTTGCAAGATTAAAAGATGAAATCACACAAATCAATTGAGAAATGCTTTTTTTTTTACATCCCATACTAACCTTCCCAAATATGGAGAAAGTGTACAATCTGAAATTTAAGAAAAGAATACACAAAATATTAAAACTTACAAATACTAATATTTAAATGTCACGTGTTTAAAGAATATGTAATTGTAATTGGGGAGTGTAGCAGTCCAATTGTTTGACTGTCTTTGTTTGGGCTGATGTTCCCTCAGGGCTAATCGCAGGGGATCCAGAGCACCTGTGCACAGGTGGGGAGACTGACTCCTAATTTGAGAAGTGGAGGCAGCTTGGGGTGTTTCCCGCCCAGCCAATCAGGGTGTGACGACAGCCTGTCAAAGGCATAAGAGAGGTGGGAGACGGCACACCGACGGCTGTCGCCCTCATTCACAATCTGCCCCTGGCCCACGCTGAAGCTCTCCCTGTACTTCCTAGAAGCCCACTCCCCTTAGATTTCCAGCCAGAACTCGGGTCCATTTGGGGCCCTGCTCTGTTTCTGAGCTGCCCACAGCTTTAGGGAGGAATGGAAACCCTTTCAAACCCAGGCCCCTTAGCGCCTTGGTTTTACTATTGTATTCCCCGGGAGCCTGGAGAAGAGGCATTTGTTTGTTTCTGGGTTTATTGTCCTAGCAGGGCATTCCCTGAGCTATATTTTGGTTTCTTTGTACGTAGGTTGGGCTGGCATGTAGGCAATCTACAGCCAGAACCGCCACACAAGGTCCTTTCACCTCCAGCCCTCCAGTCATTGAGGCATTCATGTACTTGTGTGAAATAGTCTTTGTAACAGTCCAAGTTGTCTGTCTCGTGCTCAGCTTTCAGGGTCAAAGTCATCATTACATGTTACAACCCTTTTATTTTGTTTAGAAGAAACAAACTGAAAGTGCGTTAGTGCTGACTCGTACTGAAGTTGGACAGATAATCAGTCATGTATTACATTCAACCATACATTGCGTGTTTTGAGTCATATGGCTGCCCTTTGCCATGTCGCACTGCTCTGACATGCCCTCACTTGGGCAATAGGAATAAAGGTTGTAATATAGTTACACAGAGAAGAGAAAGCACCTCGCTGTGTTGAGGGTGGTGAACGCTGGACCCCACACCACTCTCGTCTGGACGCTGTACGTCAGTCTGACAAAAACAATCCCCTCATTTTGTGAAAATGGTCCGAAAATACTAAAATCATATGTAATCAATCAATCAATCAATCTCTATATTGCGCCAAATCACAACAAAAGTCATCAAGGCACTTTACACAGAATTATATCTACCGATCAAGACTGACTGACACAAACAGACAGACGTATGGAAATGTATTTAGTCATCAATATGTCAGCTGCACATATTTACCTTGCACCACCGCACATAGGCCTCCCTCAGCCTCAGCCTGTTAGTGGAATTGTTGGGCAGCATTAAGTCACAGCAGATAGTCCCCCAGAAGCCAGTGGCAGGAGAGTAGCTGTGGTCAGCGCCACTGGCTCCTGGGGGCAAACGCTGTTGCACAGCGTTTAGGATTTCCTCCGCCGTGTAGGTGATTTTCTTTGACTTAAAGAAAAGCTTAGTTAGAAACAGCTGAAGCACAAGAATAAATGCCATTTGAATGCACATGAAGGTTGGAAACATGGAGTACAACACTTTTAAATCAGGAGGTAGACAGACAGTAAAATGTTGTTGCAAGATTAAAAGATGAAATCACACAAATCAATTGAGAAATGCTTTTTTTTCTACATCCCATACTAACCTTTCCAAATATGTCCTGGTCCTGAATCCCACTGGGGCAGATAAGATAAAAAGAAGTCAGATCCGGCTCGTTGGAGATGAACTGCGCCTCACCTGGAAGGTGGACGAGTCCAGGCGGCAGCAGCAGGGGGCGCTGACAACAAGCTGCAGTCCAGTCGGACAGTTTCCAGCCGCCGTCAAAAATACAGGAAGTCACAGAAATATTTTTTCGAGATACTTTATCCCGAGGGAAATTCAAGTGTCCATTAGCATACAAAATATAAATTACACATATATAAAATTAACAGTAGCTTCAGTAAACAGTGCAAATGGAGGTAGAAATTGTCTATTATCTATTGTCCTCCCTGCCTTTACTGGGAGCTGTTGTCCAGTCTGATGGCCAGGGGGACGTAAGAGTTTGAGTCTGTTGGTGGAGCTGGACTGGGACGGCAGTCTGCCACTGAACACAGCCCTCTGCCCGGTGAAGGTGTTGCAGAGGGTGGTTGGTGTTGTCCAGTATGGACAGCAGTCTGTCCAGGGTCCTTTCTGCCACTGTCACCAGAGAGTCCAGCTCTGTGCCCACTACTGAGCCAGCGTAAGAGGACGCCGGCCACCACAGACTGGTAAAACATCTGCTGTTTGCAGATGTTGAAGGACCCCAGCCTTCTCTGGAGGTAGAGGTGGTTCAACAGAGTGCAAACCCAGTCCCTCTTCCTCTCCCGCAGAAACTGCGCCCTGGTCCACTTAAGGCAACAAACGTGGAACCAACGGTCACACGCGTCACATTGGATCTGTAAAAGGAAAAATGGGACACCGTTGCTGGATAAGACAGAATTTCAGTCAAACATCTGACCATAAAAGGTATTCTTATCGCTCTATATGTAGGCTTCAGAACAACTTAATATGCAACGGTTCCTTCTCTTAAATAAGTTCAGCCCTATTTCGCCGCCTCTTAATTGTTTTTGTAGTGTTTCCCTATCAGCAGTAGGAAAGGTCTTCCTCACTATAACTGTCCCCATAACTATTGTTGCAGATAATTGGAATCCAAAGAGAAAGTGATGGACAGTGAAGGAATGTTTACAGTATTTTGCATATGCCAACAATTTGGCGCACCAAAATGTAATAATCTCTGAAATCTTGAACAATGTTTATCATCTTTTTTAAAAATAATAAAGTGCCCCTGCACCAGACCGTTGAACCATTGAGAGCTGTTTGTCTGCTGAATGTTGCTTCACACCATCCATCATCTCTCTTTACCCTCGTTTCCCATCAGATGTCGATTGTCTGCTTTAAACTAAAATCACTAAATGTCCAAAGAATCATATCAATCCACCAGCAAACACAAACATCCACATTGGAAGTGGGGGTGCAGCAGCAGCAGCACATTTGCACAATGGTTGCTTTGCTGCTGTTTATTCTCCCACTGACCGCTGATAACAGGCATTCATTTTGAGATTTTACCTAGTTTGTATGTGGTGAGGTTCACTGGGGTCACAATCGGATCAACCCCAGTGCATTTTATCTACTTTTGCAATTTTGATGCAGGCTGTGAATGACAGTGGAGGGTGTTTTTTGAAAGAAACAATTCAAAAATGACTTTCAGACTCACGATTAACACACAATTAAAAAGTCACCTTAGCCAGTCAATTGTGACAGGTCCTGGCTCGGGTGGATCTGCTGCCACACACAACGCACAGTGGGCCTTTATGTCAAACACTGAAATAGAAAACTTACATTATGAACGTTATGACTGTAACAGAGTAAAACAGCATCTGAATACGATGCGATATGAAAAAAGCAGACACGCACCTGTAGCCTCTGCAGCTGCTGCTTCAGCTTCAGTAGCCTCTGCAGCTTCAGCTGCAGCTGCTTCAGCTGCAGCTGCCTCTGCTTCAGCTGCTTCAGCTGCCGCTGCTTCAGCTGCCGCTGCTTCAGCTGCCGCTGCTTCAGCTGCCGCTGCTTCAGCCGGGGCCTGAAAATTACATCATTTCTTTGGTTAGATATATAAAGACTACTTGACAGAAAATGGATTAAACATAGACAATTGCAATTTACAAGTCATTTCATTACCTTTCAAACATTATCCTGCCTTTGTATTTGCATTTCCCTCATATTATAAACTTCAAAACCATGATTCCTCTGATAGCAAAGGTTGTCCACAGCAAATCACTGTCTTCCAAGTATCATCATGTATTTGCTGTGGTAGTGACTATGCCTCTCCCTCTCCTCTCATCTTCCTGTAAATCCCCACACTTTTATTTCTGTTAGTTCCCACATTCTCCTCTCTATATATATTTGTGTGTGTATGCGTGGGGCACGGCCCTCTGGTATCTGGTCCTGCCAACACTCCATCTCAGCTGTTTCTGATGCGGTTATAGTGGCTGCAGTGTAATATATCTCTGGCTAAATTGTCTGTCAGATTGCCTGTGGTCAAAGTTTAGCGGCCCCAGCGCCTTCACTCAGTTTGGGTCACCCACCTCCAGCAACACTTTAGCTCAGCTCCACCGCTGCTTACTGATCCATATGCCTCCCCTGGCTCTACTCGGCCCATTCCCTATTAAGGTTCTACAAGGTCCTTTCACCTCCAGCCCTCCAATCATTGAGGCATTCATGTACTTGTGTGAAATAGTCTTTTTAACAGTCCACAAGTTATCGGTCTCGTGCTCAGCTTTCAGGGTCAAAGTCATCATTACATGTTACAACCCTTTTATTTTGTTTAGAAGAAACAAACTGAAAGTGCGTTAGTGCTGACTCGTACTGAAGTTGGACAGATAATCAGTCATGTATTACATTCAATCATACATTGCGTGTTTTGAGTCATATGGCTGCCCTTTGCCATGTCGCACTGCTCTGACATGCCCTCACTTGGGCAATAGGAATAAAGGTTGTAATATAGTTACACAGAGAAGAGAAAGCACCTCGCTGTGTTGAGGGTGGTGAACGCTGGACCCCACACCACTCTCGTCTGGACGCTGTACGTCAGTCTGACAAAAACAATCCCCTCATTTTGTGAAAATGGTCCGAAAATACTAAAATCATATGTAATCAATCAATCAATCTCTATATTGCGCCAAATCACAACAAAAGTCATCAAGGCACTTTACACAGAATTATATCTACCGATCAAGACTGACTGACACAAACAGACAGACGTATGGAAATGTATTTAGTCATCAATATGTCAGCTGCACATATTTACCTTGCACCACCGCACATAGGCCTCCCTCAGCCTCAGCCTATTAGTGGATTTATTTGGCAGCATTAAGTCACAGCAGATGTTCCCCCAGAAGCCAGTGGCAGGAGAGTAGCTGTGGTCAGCGCCACTGGCTCCTGGGGGCAAACGCTGTTGCACAGCGTTTAGGATTTCCTCCGCCGTGTAGGTGATTTTCTTTGACTTAAAGAAAAGCTTAGTTAGAAACAGCTGAAGCACAAGAATAAATGCCATTTGAATGCACATGAAGGTTGGAAACATGGAGTACAACACTTTTAAATCAGGAGGTAGACAGACAGTAAAATGTTGTTGCAAGATTAAAAGATGAAATCACACAAATCAATTGAGAAATGCTTTTTTTTTTACATCCCATACTAACCTTCCCAAATATGGAGAGAGTGCACGATCTGAAATTTAAGAAAAGAATACACAAAATATTAAAACTTACAAATACTAATATTTAAATGTCACGTGTTTAAAGAATATGTAATTGTAATTGGGGAGTGTAGCAGTCCAATTGTTTGACTGTCTTTGTTTGGGCTGATGTTCCCTCAGGGCTAATCGCAGGGGATTCAGAGCACCTGTGCACAGGTGGGGAGACTGACTCCTAATTTGAGAAGTGGAGGCAGCTTGGGGTGTTTCCCGCCCAGCCAATCAGGGTGTGACGACAGCCTGTCAAAGGCATAAGAGAGGTGGGAGACGGCACACCGACGGCTGTCGCCCTCATTCACAATCTGCCCCTGGCCCACGCTGAAGCTCTCCCTGTACTTCCTAGAAGCCCACTCCCCTTAGATTTCCAGCCAGAACTCGGGTCCATTTGGGGCCCTGCTCTGTTTCTGAGCTGCCCACAGCTTTAGGGAGGAATGGAAACCCTTTCAAACCCAGGCCCCTTAGCGCCTTGGTTTTACTATTGTATTCCCCGGGAGCCTGGAGAAGAGGCATTTGTTTGTTTCTGGGTTTATTGTCCTAGCAGGGCATTCCCTGAGCTATATTTTGGTTTCTTTGTACGTAGGTTGGGCTGGCATGTAGGCAATCTACAGCCAGAACCGCCACACAAGGTCCTTTCACCTCCAGCCCTCCAGTCATTGAGGCATTCATGTACTTGTGTGAAATAGTCTTTGTAACAGTCCAAGTTGTCTGTCTCGTGCTCAGCTTTCAGGGTCAAAGTCATCATTACATGTTACAACCCTTTTATTTTGTTTAGAAGAAACAAACTGAAAGTGCGTTAGTGCTGACTCGTACTGAAGTTGGACAGATAATCAGTCATGTATTACATTCAATCATACATTGCGTGTTTTGAGTCATATGGCTGCCCTTTGCCATGTCGCACTGCTCTGACATGCCCTCACTTGGGCAATAGGAATAAAGGTTGTAATATAGTTACACAGAGAAGAGAAAGCACCTCGCTGTGTTGAGGGTGGTGAACGCTGGACCCCACACCACTCTCGTCTGGACGCTGTACGTCAGTCTGACAAAAACAATCCCCTCATTTTGTGAAAATGGTCCGAAAATACTAAAATCATATGTAATCAATCAATCAATCAATCTCTATATTGCGCCAAATCACAACAAAAGTCATCAAGGCACTTTACACAGAATTATATCTACCGATCAAGACTGACTGACACAAACAGACAGACGTATGGAAATGTATTTAGTCATCAATATGTCAGCTGCACATATTTACCTTGCACCACCGCACATAGGCCTCCCTCAGCCTCAGCCTGTTAGTGGATTTATTTGGCAGCATAAGGTCACAGCAGATGTTCCCCCAGAAGCCAGTGGCAGGAGAGTAGCTGTGGTCAGCGCCACTGGCTCCTGGGGGCAAACGCTGTTGCACAGCGTTTAGGATTTCCTCCGCCGTGTAGGTGATTTTCTTTGACTTAAAGAAAAGCTTAGTTAGAAACAGCTGAAGCACAAGAATAAATGCCATTTGAATGCACATGAAGGTTGGAAACATGGAGTACAACACTTTTAAATCAGGAGGTAGACAGACAGTAAAATGTTGTTGCAAGATTAAAAGATGAAATCACACAAATCAATTGAGAAATGCTTTTTTTTTTACATCCCATACTAACCTTCCCAAATATGGAGAAAGTGTACAATCTGAAATTTAAGAAAAGAATACACAAAATATTAAAACTTACAAATACTAATATTTAAATGTCACGTGTTTAAAGAATATGTAATTGTAATTGGGGAGTGTAGCAGTCCAATTGTTTGACTGTCTTTGTTTGGGCTGATGTTCCCTCAGGGCTAATCGCAGGGGATTCAGAGCACCTGTGCACAGGTGGGGAGACTGACTCCTAATTTGAGAAGTGGAGGCAGCTTGGGGTGTTTCCCGCCCAGCCAATCAGGGTGTGACGACAGCCTGTCAAAGGCATAAGAGAGGTGGGAGACGGCACACCGACGGCTGTCGCCCTCATTCACAATCTGCCCCTGGCCCACGCTGAAGCTCTCCCTGTACTTCCTAGAAGCCCACTCCCCTTAGATTTCCAGCCAGAACTCGGGTCCATTTGGGGCCCTGCTCTGTTTCTGAGCTGCCCACAGCTTTAGGGAGGAATGGAAACCCTTTCAAACCCAGGCCCCTTAGCGCCTTGGTTTTACTATTGTATTCCCCGGGAGCCTGGAGAAGAGGCATTTGTTTGTTTCTGGGTTTATTGTCCTAGCAGGGCATTCCCTGAGCTATATTTTGGTTTCTTTGTACGTAGGTTGGGCTGGCATGTAGGCAATCTACAGCCAGAACCGCCACACAAGGTCCTTTCACCTCCAGCCCTCCAGTCATTGAGGCATTCATGTACTTGTGTGAAATAGTCTTTGTAACAGTCCAAGTTGTCTGTCTCGTGCTCAGCTTTCAGGGTCAAAGTCATCATTACATGTTACAACCCTTTTATTTTGTTTAGAAGAAACAAACTGAAAGTGCGTTAGTGCTGACTCGTACTGAAGTTGGACAGATAATCAGTCATGTATTACATTCAATCATACATTGCGTGTTTTGAGTCATATGGCTGCCCTTTGCCATGTCGCACTGCTCTGACATGCCCTCACTTGGGCAATAGGAATAAAGGTTGTAATATAGTTACACAGAGAAGAGAAAGCACCTCGCTGTGTTGAGGGTGGTGAACGCTGGACCCCACACCACTCTCGTCTGGACGCTGTACGTCAGTCTGACAAAAACAATCCCCTCATTTTGTGAAAATGGTCCGAAAATACTAAAATCATATGTAATCAATCAATCAATCAATCTCTATATTGCGCCAAATCACAACAAAAGTCATCAAGGCACTTTACACAGAATTATATCTACCGATCAAGACTGACTGACACAAACAGACAGACGTATGGAAATGTATTTAGTCATCAATATGTCAGCTGCACATATTTACCTTGCACCACCGCACATAGGCCTCCCTCAGCCTCAGCCTATTAGTGGATTTATTTGGCAGCATAAGGTCACAGCAGATGTTCCCCCAGAAGCCAGTGGCAGGAGAGTAGCTGTGGTCTGTGCCACTGGCTCCTGGGGGCAAACGCTGTTGCACAGCGTTTAGGATTTCCTCCGCCGTGTAGGTGATTTTCTTTGACTTAAAGAAAAGCTTAGTTAGAAACAGCTGAAGCACAAGAATAAATGCCATTTGAATGCACATGAAGGTTGGAAACATGGAGTACAACACTTTTAAATCAGGAGGTAGACAGACAGTAAAATGTTGTTGCAAGATTAAAAGATGAAATCACACAAATCAATTGAGAAATGCTTTTTTTTCTACATCCCATACTAACCTTTCCAAATATGTCCTGGTCCTGAATCCCACTGGGGCAGATAAGATAAAAAGAAGTCAGATCCGGCTCGTTGGAGATGAACTGCGCCTCACCTGGAAGGTGGACGAGTCCAGGCGGCAGCAGCAGGGGGCGCTGACAACAAGCTGCAGTCCAGTCGGACAGTTTCCAGCCGCCGTCAAAAATACAGGAAGTCACAGAAATATTTTTTCGAGATACTTTATCCCGAGGGAAATTCAAGTGTCCATTAGCATACAAAATATAAATTACACATATATAAAATTAACAGTAGCTTCAGTAAACAGTGCAAATGGAGGTAGAAATTGTCTATTATCTATTGTCCTCCCTGCCTTTACTGGGAGCTGTTGTCCAGTCTGATGGCCAGGGGGACGTAAGAGTTTGAGTCTGTTGGTGGAGCTGGACTGGGACAGCAGTCTGCCACTGAACACAGCCCTCTGCCCGGTGAAGGTGTTGCAGAGGGTGGTTGGTGTTGTCCAGTATGGACAGCAGTCTGTCCAGGGTCCTTTCTGCCACTGTCACCAGAGAGTCCAGCTCTGTGCCCACTACTGAGCCAGCGTAAGAGGACGCCGGCCACCACAGACTGGTAAAACATCTGCTGTTTGCAGATGTTGAAGGACCCCAGCCTTCTCTGGAGGTAGAGGTGGTTCAACAGAGTGCAAACCCAGTCCCTCTTCCTCTCCCGCAGAAACTGCGCCCTGGTCCACTTAAGGCAACAAACGTGGAACCAACGGTCACACGCGTCACATTGGATCTGTAAAAGGAAAAATGGGACACCGTTGCTGGATAAGACAGAATTTCAGTCAAACATCTGACCATAAAAGGTATTCTTATCGCTCTATATGTAGGCTTCAGAACAACTTAATATGCAACGGTTCCTTCTCTTAAATAAGTTCAGCCCTATTTCGCCGCCTCTTAATTGTTTTTGTAGTGTTTCCCTATCAGCAGTAGGAAAGGTCTTCCTCACTATAACTGTCCCCATAACTATTGTTGCAGATAATTGGAATCCAAAGAGAAAGTGATGGACAGTGAAGGAATGTTTACAGTATTTTGCATATGCCAACAATTTGGCGCACCAAAATGTAATAATCTCTGAAATCTTGAACAATGTTTATCATCTTTTTTAAAAATAATAAAGTGCCCCTGCACCAGACCGTTGAACCATTGAGAGCTGTTTGTCTGCTGAATGTTGCTTCACACCATCCATCATCTCTCTTTACCCTCGTTTCCCATCAGATGTCGATTGTCTGCTTTAAACTAAAATCACTAAATGTCCAAAGAATCATATCAATCCACCAGCAAACACAAACATCCACATTGGAAGTGGGGGTGCAGCAGCAGCAGCACATTTGCACAATGGTTGCTTTGCTGCTGTTTATTCTCCCACTGACCGCTGATAACAGGCATTCATTTTGAGATTTTACCTAGTTTGTATGTGGTGAGGTTCACTGGGGTCACAATCGGATCAACCCCAGTGCATTTTATCTACTTTTGCAATTTTGATGCAGGCTGTGAATGACAGTGGAGGGTGTTTTTTGAAAGAAACAATTCAAAAATGACTTTCAGACTCACGATTAACACACAATTAAAAAGTCACCTTAGCCAGTCAATTGTGACAGGTCCTGGCTCGGGTGGATCTGCTGCCACACACAACGCACAGTGGGCCTTTATGTCAAACACTGAAATAGAAAACTTACATTATGAACGTTATGACTGTAACAGAGTAAAACAGCATCTGAATACGATGCGATATGAAAAAAGCAGACACGCACCTGTAGCCTCTGCAGCTGCTGCTTCAGCTTCAGTAGCCTCTGCAGCTTCAGCTGCAGCTGCTTCAGCTGCAGCTGCCTCTGCTTCAGCTGCTTCAGCTGCCGCTGCTTCAGCTGCCGCTGCTTCAGCTGCCGCTGCTTCAGCTGCCGCTGCTTCAGCCGGGGCCTGAAAATTACATCATTTCTTTGGTTAGATATATAAAGACTACTTGACAGAAAATGGATTAAACATAGACAATTGCAATTTACAAGTCATTTCATTACCTTTCAAACATTATCCTGCCTTTGTATTTGCATTTCCCTCATATTATAAACTTCAAAACCATGATTCCTCTGATAGCAAAGGTTGTCCACAGCAAATCACTGTCTTCCAAGTATCATCATGTATTTGCTGTGGTAGTGACTATGCCTCTCCCTCTCCTCTCATCTTCCTGTAAATCCCCACACTTTTATTTCTGTTAGTTCCCACATTCTCCTCTCTATATATATTTGTGTGTGTATGCGTGGGGCACGGCCCTCTGGTATCTGGTCCTGCCAACACTCCATCTCAGCTGTTTCTGATGCGATTATAGTGGCTGCAGTGTAATATATCTCTGGCTAAATTGTCTGTCAGATTGCCTGTGGTCAAAGTTTAGCGGCCCCAGCGCCTTCACTCAGTTTGGGTCACCCACCTCCAGCAACACTTTAGCTCAGCTCCACCGCTGCTTACTGATCCATATGCCTCCCCTGGCTCTACTCGGCCCATTCCCTATTAAGGTTCTACAAGGTCCTTTCACCTCCAGCCCTCCAATCATTGAGGCATTCATGTACTTGTGTGAAATAGTCTTTTTAACAGTCCACAAGTTATCGGTCTCGTGCTCAGCTTTCAGGGTCAAAGTCATCATTACATGTTACAACCCTTCCTTCATTTTGTTTAGTAGAAACAAAAACTGAAAAAGTACGTTAGTGCTGACTCTTACTGAAAGGGACAGGGGGCAGGATCTGCGGAAAAATAAACATGCATTTCAAGTTTTTAATGCTAATGGGTGACGAAGCGCTCAAAGAATGAGCCCACCCACGTAGCGGCTTTCGACTTGGATACGCGAAGAAAACAAGCGCGGCGGACTCAAACTAGTGTTCGGGTAGTAATGGATTCTGCTACGGCCAGCAAACGACCCACCACCACACAAAGTCCACTAAAAAGTCATACTAAGAAGAAGACGAAGGTTTTTATCAGCGGCATGCCGTGAGTCAACACAACATTACCAGCAAAGCTGGGCTGGCACCTGAATATACATCAGATACACGCTCGACTCATGGAAGCAGCTCCAGCTGGAACTGGGACTGAAAACAGGTGCTGACATGGCTCATTTCCTAGTAACCAGGTAAGAAAACATTACAGGTCATGTTTACAGCTTGATTTGAAAATCATATGAGATCACGAGGACTCGGAGTGACCTAACGTGCAAAGTAGCGTTAGCTGCTAACATGTAACTTAGTCCACCGCTGAGTGACACTGAATAGTTACAGACTGCACATTGTCCACGGTCCTTTAGTCTGAAACCGAATAGTTAGAGAAAGGCCCTTTTTTATATACGGGACCGAAAGCCCAACCTGTTATCTGGGAGGTGACGTTAGCAGCTGGCTGTAGCCACAGGCTAACGGTTTGTTTGTGTCTGTGTATTAACATTAGCCGCTCACACACAGCAATCCCGTATCAGAGACGATATTTCTGTCCCCCAACATGCCGTCTTTGCTTTCGCCTGTGCCTTCAGACTGCATCACCCGTAATGGTAAATCGCAGCGCTTGTGTGTCGCTACACACAGCGAGCAGCTTCCCGGCTGCTTCGTGTGTGTGTGTGGGGGATAAGGCTTCAGCTGCACTGCTGTGGAGAGTTCATGCGCGCTCCCACGCCGGCTCGGCTGATGGCTGCAGTTGCCCTAACGGCCGATTAAAGTTCCTTTAAGTTGGACAGATAATCAGTGATGTATTACATTCAATCATACATTGGCCGCGTTTCCCAGATTCGATCGTTCTTAAGGACTTAAGAAGGCTCTTAAGAAGGGTTCGGCTAAGAAGGAGCGCTAAGATGCGGGTGTTTCCCAGACGCGTTCTTAACTGCCTTCTTAGGAGAACCTTAAGATCAAGCCAAAGAAGCTGCTTAAGAAGCTCTTAGTGGGAGCTGTCCACCTCGGTGCTGCTGAAACTGAATCAATCGATGCCAGGCAAATCGATCACCCACCTCTTTATCAGCGCATAAGTCACACACAGCGCCCCGTGGTCCCCCCACACAGGTGCAATTAGGCTACGCATGCATCGTGTGTGTGGGTGTGTTGATGGCCGCGTAGTGCTTTATACAGATCCACCAGGGAGGGATTGTGGATTGGAATGAGGGTGCCATCCACCACACCGATCACCCGGGGGGTCCCAGCCACTGCGTGGAACCCTTGGTGGACCTGGCGGACCTCGTCCCGTGTGGTGGGCAACTTTATGTGGGTCCGGGCATGGCGCAGGAGAACCGGTGTCACAGCTGCCACAATCCGTGACACCGATGCCTTGCTGAGGCCGGTGCCGTCCCCCACCACCTCCAGGAAGCTCCCCACTGCGTAAAAACGCAGCGCAGCCAGGAGCTGCACCTCTGGGCTGAGGCCAAAACTGCAGCGGGTTGCTCTCGGGATGTGTGGAGACACCAGAGTGATCAGCCGTTGGATCTCCGCACGGGGCAGCCGGTACTTTGCCTGGACAGCCCGGTCTGACAGCACGTCCAGTGGGGAGAAGTGCTGACGCACGTATGCATTTATGTAAACCGTCTGGCTTCGCGCATGGCGACGCTGTTGGTTCGCAGCGAGAATGTGCTGTATTGCAGCCGTGGTTTCTCACACACACGGACTTTGGCAACGTGCGTGGCAATATAAACTCATATATGCAGATGTGTGTGTGGAAAACTTTTTTCTTCTTCTATTAGCCTATGTTTCTTGCGCCAGTGGTCCGCAGCTATAGCGCATTTCAACATTGAGCATTGTTTTATTATTTCGAAAAGTGGAGGATATACATTTCCCTGACGCGGCTTGATCACTGAGCATGTGGTCGCTAAGAAGGCTGTTGAGAGTGGGTCAGCTCGATCTTACATTTCCTTCTTAGTGAAAGATCTTAAGCTAAGAGCGACTCTGGGAAACACATCCTTCTTTCACAGCGTTCTTAAGATCGCTCCTAAGAAGATCTTAGCACTTAAGAGCTTCTTAACGAATCTGGGAAACGCGGCCATTGTGTGTTTGTTGTTTGGTTTGGCCCTTTTGAGTCATATGGCTGCCCTTTGCCATGTCGCACTGCTCTGACATGCCCTCACTTGGGCAATAGGAATAAAGGTTGTAATATAGTTACACAGAGAAGAGAAAGTACCTCGCTGTGTTGAGGGTGGTGAACGCTGGACCCCACACCACTCTCGTCTGGACGCTGTACGTCAGTCTGACAAAAACAATCCCCTCATTTTGTGAAAATGGTCCAAAAATACTAAAATCATATGTAATCAATCTTTATTTATATAGCGCCAAATCACAACAAAAGTCATCAAGGCACTTTACACAGTTATATCTACAGATCAAGACTGACAGATAAACGTCAGACAAATGGAAATGTATTTAGTCATCAATATGTCGGCTGCACAGATTTACCTTGGACCACCGTACATAGGACGTCCTAAGCGTCAGCCTATTAGGGGCAGAATTAGGAACGTCCAAGTCGTGGCATGCATCTGCCCAGAAGCCACTAGCCGGATATGAGCTGTGGTCAGTGCCACTGGCTCCTGGTCCCAAATGTTTCTACACTTTCCAGAAATATAGGACGTCCTTAGCTTTAGCCTATCGGGGCAGAATTGGGAAGGTCCAAGTCTTGGCAGGTGGCGCCCCAAAAGCCTGTTGTAATACAGTAATTTGACAATGCAGGTTAATGCAGGTCAGGATGTGAAATACTGCCACCTTGTGGTGCTATGTATGCTCCGTGTTTCGGTTCAATAAATGCTCGTGAAACCTCAATAGGTTATGGGCCCAGTCGGTCCCAGTCAGTTCTAGTAATAAGCTTAAAAACAGTTGTTTTACACGGATTCTGTGTGGAGTACTCGGTGTTGTGTGATTCACAATGGAGGACAGACTGTTTATCGACAAGCTAAGTGGACCAGACAACTGGGCTACGTGGAAATTCCAGATCGAGCACCTGCTGAAAGCTAAAAGTCTATGGGGCATGGTAATGGAGACGGAAACATTAGCACAGGATGCTAACGCAGCTGCACGAGCCGAATTCGCTAGGAAGAAAGAAAAAGCGTTTTCAATGTTGGTGCTTAATGTAAGTACATCTCAACTGTACCTGATTACAAGTTGCCAGTCACCTAAAGAAGCGTGGGATACGCTGAAGGGACATTTTGAGAGAGACACTCTAGCAAATAAATTGTTTCTAAAGAAGAAGTACTTCAGGTGTGAAATGAAGGAAGGAGAAACGATAACCGAGCATTTGAAGCGCATGAAAGAATTAACAGATCAGCTCAGTGCTATTGGTGCTGTAATTGAGGAGGAGGATCAGATTGTGACATTGCTAGGTAGTCTTCCACCCAGCTATGCAACAATTGTCACTGCCCTGGAGACAAAGATGGACAGTTTGACTCTTCAATTCGTGCAGCAGTCATTAGTAAATGAGGAACAAAAGCGAGTGCAGGCAAACGGCAGTACCAGTGTTGCGCCACCAGGTGCCGCCTCTGCGATGCAAACTCAAGTGCGTGGGGATCCACAGCCTGAGGGAATCGACAGATCCAAGTGGAAATGTTTTAAATGTGGGAAAGAGGGACATCTGAAACGAAATTGTCCAAAGTTAAAAAATAAAAATCAAACCCACAAGGCTAAACAAATGACATATGAGGATAATGAAAATTCTGAGAGTGCAAACGAAAGTGCATTTGTTGTCAGAGAAAATCAGAATGAAAAAGTGAAACAGGTCGAATGGCTAATCGACTCTGGAGCGTCAAAACACATGACATGCTCAAAAGAAATACTGCAGGATTACCAGGAATTCACAAAGCCACAGTCAGTGAAACTGGGCGATGGCAGAGTAGTCGATGCACAAGGACTCGGCACTGTAAAAATGAAAATGATTTTCAAAGTGAGTGATGTCAAAGATGTCACAATGTACGATGTGCTGTATGTTCCCAAGTTGTCAGGGAATCTTTTCTCAGTGGGAGCTGCTGTGAAAAAAGGGAATACTGTGCAGTTCAAGAAGGCCCGGTGCTACATTCGTGGAAAAGATGGAGATCTTCACGGGATGGGAACACAACGATCCGATGGACTATACCAGTTGGATGTGGAAGGGAGTACGCCTGTCCCTCATACAGCAGGAAGTGCATCAGTTGCAGCCAGCCTATGGCATCAAAGACTGGGCCACACTACCATGCTGAAGGAGCTGAAACCTCTGGTGAGTGGAATGGACTTTTCTGCCGAAAAAGAGAACTCCTTCTGTGAAGCGTGTGTGGAGGGCAAGCTGGCTAGGAAGCCATTCAAGTCAGTGGGAGCAATACGCTCAAAGCGAAAACTGCAGCTGATTCATAGTGACGTCTGTGGTCCCATGCAGACTGAATCCATAGGAGGGTCAAAGTATTTCGTGACATTCATTGATGATTACTCAAGATGCTGCAAAGTATACTTCATGAGGCAGAAAAGTGAAGTGCTCAGCAAGTTCAAGGAGTTCGAGAGAACCTTCTCCAATGAGTGTGGACAAAGAGTTGCAAGACTGAGAACAGACAACGGTGGGGAATACACGTCGAAAGAATTCCAGGAATACCTGAAAGCTCAAGGCATCCACCATGAAATGTCTGTACCCCATACACCACAGCAAAACGGTGTAGCTGAAAGAAAAAATCGGACTTTAGTTGAAGCAGCAAGGAGTATGCTGTCTCATGCAAAGCTGCCAAACATGTATTGGGCAGAGGCTGTGGCAACAGCAGCCTACGTGCAGAACAGGTTGCCCACATCACTTCTAAAGCAACAGACCCCGTACCAGAGATGGAGTGGCAAAAAGCCGAACATCAGTCACATGAGAGTTTTTGGCTGTGTGGCATATGCACATGTTCCAGAAGTAGAGAGGAGAAAGCTGGACAAGAAAGCGGTGAAGCTTCGCTTCGTGGGATATGCCAACAATGCAAAGGGCTATCGTCTGTGGGATGAGGAGAAAAGGAGAATTCTGATTCGCCGGGACGTCATCTTCAATGAGACCGACTTCGACTGGAAACAGGAAGTGGAAGTGTCTTGTTCAGACAGTGATGCTGGCAGTGGTCCTGATGAGAGAGGAGCATCAGTCAACGATGACACACCAGTCAATGAAGCTCCGAGAGAGTGCGGCAGAGTCAGAAAGCCCCCAACAAGGTATGGCTATGATGAATATGCAGACACAGTGACTGTTGAACATTATGCAAATGTCTGTAGTGTAAATGAGCCAAGTACACTGAAGGAAGCAATGATGAGCTCTAATGCTAAGGAATGGAAGGAAGCAGCTGATTTGGAGTACGAGTCCCTGCTTGAAAATGATACTTGGGACTTAGTGAAATTGCCAAAAGACAGAAAGCCGATAGGTTCGAGATGGGTGTTCAAAGTCAAGCACCATAGTGATGGAGAAGTGGAGAGATACAAGTGCAGACTTGTTGCCAAGGGTTACTCACAGAAGTATGGCGCTGACTATGATGAAACGTTCTCACCTGTTGTACGATTCAGCTCAATTCGTGCATTGCTGTCCTTTGCTGTTCAGAATAACATGCATGTACACCAGATGGATGTCGTTACTGCATTTCTAAATGGACATCTAGAGGAGGAAATCTACATGGAGCAACCAGACGGGTACGTCAAGCCAGGCCAAGAGCACTTGGTGTGCAAGTTGAAAAAGGCAATCTACGGTCTTAAGCAGTCACCTCGCTGCTGGAGTAAGACTTTCACAGAGTTCATGAAAAATCTTGGATTCAACCAGAGCACATCAGATCCCTGTGTGTTCGTGAGAGCTCGACAGGAGCTAGAGATCTTAGCTGTTTATGTCGATGATCTGATTCTGATCACAGAGTCACTGCAGAGCATGAGTGAGTTGAAAGTTGCTCTGAAAAACAGATACAAGATGAAAGACATGGGTGAGTTGTCTTACATACTGGGCATCTCAGTGATTCAAGACAAGACAAACAACTGTGTGTACCTTCACCAAAAGCATTACATTGAAGCCGTTCTTCAGAAATACGGCATGGATAAAGCCAATCCGGTCACAACCCCAGCTGATGCAAATGTGAAGTTACAGAAAAATGATGGTGTCAGTAAGCCAGTGAACCCAGGTACCTACCAGTCAATTGTAGGAAGCCTGTTGTACGCAGCAATGGCCACCAGGCCAGACATCGCACAAGCAGTGAGTGCTGTGTCAAAGTTCAACGCCGAACCAAACACTGCACACATGACTGCTGTGAAGAGGATTCTTCGCTACCTGAAAGGTACCGCAAACCTCGCTCTCAAGTACCAGCGGTCAGAGTCTGGAACTTTAGTCGGCTTCTCAGACGCTGACTGGGCAGGAGATCAGGATGATCGTCGTTCTACAACCGGGAACGTCTTCCTACTGAGTGGAGGAGCAGTAAGCTGGCTCAGCAAGAAACAGAACACAGTCGCACTGTCAACTGCTGAAGCAGAATACGTTGCTCTCAGCCAGGCAGCACAAGAATGTACCTGGCTTACACGACTTCTCAGTGATCTAGGAATGGACGTTACACCAACAGTGATTCTGGAGGACAACCAAGGAGCTATTGCCATAGCTAAGAATCCAGTTGACCATTCAAGAACAAAGCACATAGACATTCGGTACCACTACATTCGTGAATGTGTGCAGAATGGACAAATTCAACTGCAATACTGTCCTACAGATGATATGAGGGCAGATATCTTGACCAAGCCCTTACCAAAGCAGAAATTTGAGTATCTTAGGAGAGAAATTGGACTTTGTGCTGTGTAACTCAGATAAGTACAAGTCGTAGGCCAATGTTTAGTATTGTTAGAGCCCAAGTTAAGACTACTGGTAAGTAAGGTAAAAGGAAATAAGGGGAATTAAAATGGCTTGCTAGTATTCTAGTACTCTTTTACGTTTGTTAAAAAGGGGACTTATAGTCTAAGAGAAGAGTCTAAGTTAAATACATCTCCTAAGTGATTTAAGTTAAAGAAAGTAAGACTTAAGTTTATTGTTAAATTAAGTGGGAGTGTTGTAATACAGTAATTTGACAATGCAGGTTAATGCAGGTCAGGATGTGAAATACTGCCACCTTGTGGTGCTATGTATGCTCCGTGTTTCGGTTCAATAAATGCTCGTGAAACCTCAATAAAGCCATCTGCTGCATAGGAGCTGTGCTGTTCAGCACTGGCTCCTGGTGCCAAACGTCGTTCTACAGACGACCTAATTTCCTCCACTGTCCAGGGGCCTCATGTACTAAGACTTGCGTGGATTTCCTACTGAAACATGGCGTACGCTAGAATCCAGAAACTGTCGTATGCACAAAAAAAATCAGATGTATCAAAGTGTGCATACGCATCGATCCAAGCACTTTTCCTTTGTACATCCCAATCAACGTGGAATTGAGCGAACATGTAGAAGTGCTAAACTCCTCCCTGTCCACGCCTCCATTTAAATATGCAAATTAATTTAAATAGGGCCTGCACCAGGGATTCCCTTCTCTGCACCATCAGATTTACAAAATGAAGAAAGGGAAGAAGCGCAACTTTACTGAGTCTGAGCTCGAAACGCTCTTAAACGAAGTAGAGACTCGAAGACCCGTATTATTTGGCAGCCTTTCTACAGGCATAAACACTAAAAAAAAGGAAGTGTGAGTGGGAGCGTGTGTGTGAGGCAGTTAACACTGGGGGGTCGGAGAAGCGCACACTCCCTGACATTAAAAAGAAATGGTCCGACGTGAAGGTGAAGTGGAGGATTTCGGCCCACCGCCGAAGCGTGACCGCAACGGGTGGGGGTACAGGAGGGGAGGAACTGACCCGCTTTGATCAGAGAGTGGCGGCTATTGTGGGTGACACAGCTCTAACCGGAGTTGTGGGGGCCCATGAAGGCGACACAGATCATCCCCAAGGTAAATGTGTTAAACTCAGAGATGTTGTCATTATACTGGTCGTACAACAGGCTGCTCACATTACACATGCTCGTGCGTAAAGTTGCCAGGATATAAACCCATTGACTCATGTTTAATTACTAAATTTTTTTATTATCATTTTTAATAGACGATGAGCCAGGAGAGGGCACCTCCACCAGCACCACGGGCCCTGGCGTCTCCACCGGCTCCTCCACCAGCACCACGGGCCCTGGCGTCTCCACCGGCTCCTCCACCAGCACCACGTGCCCTGGCGTCTCCACCGCCTCCACGCACCCCGGCGACTCCACGCCAGCTGCTGACGTCCGCCCAACTGGCTGTGTCCTCACTCAAGCTGTGCTGGAATCACAGGAGGAAATTATAAGGGCAATCCATGGCGTCAGTGATCGTCTAGATCAACTGATCAATGTCCTAGGAAATATGTGTCATGCAATAAATGCACTTAAACAGTAAATTGTGTCCTTGCCTCTTTACATCGTTGAAATCAGATGCTGCCGGGCCTGTATCACTTCCGGGGGTGGGTCGAGGTTGACGGGTCCGGCATCCGGTTCTTCTGGTGGGGGTGGGGGTGGGGGTGGTATGCCCTGGCGGTGTGCCACGTTGTGCAGGACACCACAGGCCAGCACAATGCGGCACACCTTCTCTGGTGTGTACAGCAATCAATCTGTTACCAACCATGTTATTGGTAAGAATGAACGAGTCATGTTGAACCAGGCCACCTCGCCACGATGTTGGTGAGCTGCATTTGCGCATCACATATTATTTGAACATTAATTGAATGAAAATGTTTCCTGTTGACAAAAACAAATTCTTCCTGTGATGGCGCTTTTATAGCAACATGTGTGCAGTCAATAGCTCCGAATACTTTAGGGAAACCGGCTCTTGCTGCAAATTGCGCTTTAATGTCGGCCTGTTCAGCAGCATTGTCTGGGAATTGGATGTACCAGGAAGACATTCTCATGATCCCGTCCCACACAGCTGGCATGGCTCGTCTCAGAGTGGACTGGCACACTCCTGACCGGTCGGCCAGTTCCCTCTGGAAGGCTCCTGTTGCAGGAACCCCAGAGTGGTCAGCACCTGTGTGGGCACGGACAACCCCTGGCTCCTGACTGTGTGTCGTTCTAGGGCCGGCCGCAGCTCTGCGCACAGCTCCAGTGACACTGGCCTCGGCGACCTACAACAACTCATGAGCCAGTTGTTGTCATTTGCCAACAGATCTTCCCGTTCTCTAAACACCCTCTCACGTCTGATGTTACCATTTGCGATGTCTTCTAACAAGGCCAAGGCCGCCATTGTTAATGCCATTTTTTCATCACTTTGCGCATGCTTTTATATCCATCCATATGATTGCAAACACGTGTGTGTTTTAATTGTCCGTTAATGTGTCTCTGATGTGCACATTACTCTGAGGACTAATTGTTTTCACATAATTAACAGTTTCCCAGCATCACCTCAAAGTGTCGCCAAAGGAACAATAGCTGTAGAAACGTGCGTACGCCAGCCGTGAAGCTGCCGTGGGGCACCGCACATTTCCACGGTCATTTCACTTTTGATACATCTGAACGTTGCCGTGGTAAATGACGTACGCCACTTTTTTGTGCGTACGCAACATTGATACATGAGGCCCCAGGTGATTTTCTTCGACTTAAAAAAATGGTTAGTTAGAAAACAGCTGAAGCACAAGAATAAATGCCATTTGAATGGACATGAAGGTTGGAAACATGTAGTACAACACTTTTAAATCAGGAGGTAGACAGACAGTAAAATGCTGTTGCAAGATTAAAAGATGAAATCACACAAATCAATTGAGAAATGCTTTTTTTTTTACATCCCATATTAACCTTTCCGTGCACCAACTCAGAATAACATGGACCTTAATATTGTCCTGATTAATGCAAGATCCATATCAAATAAAACGTTTATATTGAATCATTTCTTCACATCCCACACTCTGGATTTCATGTTCCTAACCGAGACACGGATGCAAGTTGGGAGTGTTCATCTTTTTCTGAACTTCTCCCTCCCAACTGCTCCTACTTTAGCTCTCCTCGAACCACCCGTAAAGGTGGAGGTCTGGCAGCTGTCTTTAAAGCCGTCTTCCAGTGCCAGTCGGCTACACCTGTTAGTTACTCTAGCTTTGAGCTGCTACTGTTTGAACTAAATGGCCCGTCCCCTGCCCTCTGTGCAGTGGTGTATCGACCACCAACATTCAACAAGGATTTTATAAAGGAATTTTCCGAATTTTTGTCCGGCATTGTATTAGACTATGACCATCTTTTAGTGTCTGGTGGTTTTAATATCCACGTATGCTGTGAGGAGAAACCCATGGTTAAAGATTTCATTGCTTTAATTAACTCCTTTAATCTCAGGTCCCACCCACGAGAAGGGGCACACGTTGGCCCTCGTGCTGTCCCTTGGTGTCTGTTGTGGTTAATGAAATTTGACACATGTATATCAGATCATCTGCCTGTTCTGTTCACTACAACTGTCGCCTGCTCTGTAAACCCCTCTCCTCCTGCACTTCACCGCCGTAGCTTAGATGCACACACTGAAACCTTGTCTGCTGATAGTGCAGGTACAATTGAAAAGATCCAAAAGACTTACATTATAGATTTTGTTGCCCCTCTAAGAAGGAAACACTCAAAAGCACCTTCAGAACCATGGCTTAATAACCATACCCGCTCCTTCAGACGTGCCTGTCAGCAGGCGGAGAGGAGATGGCAAAAGGAGAAGCTTCAAGTGTCGTATGAGATTTTGCAGAGTTGTCTGTGACTACCAAGAAGCTGTTAGAAGTGCAAAAACTGCATTTATTTCTCAGATAATCTCCAAAAACTGTCATAGGCCACAGGTATGTTACTGACTGATAGCATAACTGTGCTGCTCCGGCTCGTCCAAGCAGATTATTGTTGTATTCCTTCTGCAGCGACCGAGATCCCGCTTGTGATCGGGCACTTGCTGGTCCACTAAGGCATTCAACAATACTCTGTGTTTATAGCTTGGTCGCCGGGCTTGCTGCTGTTTGTAGCTCTCTTAGCTCTGCTGGCTGATCTATCGTGTCCTAGCTTAGCCACTATCAGCTAGCGATGGCTTCTCTCTCTCCCTCTCGCTCTCCTCTTTTCTCTTGCTCAGTGTGCCAGATGTTCAGTTACACCTCTGCCTCCCTTAGTGATACTGGTACATGTATTAAGTGTAGTTTATTTGTAGTGTTGGAGGCGAGGCTCAGTGAGTTGGAGGCTCGGCTCCGCAGCATGGAAACTCCGACTGTAACTGCTGCAGCTAGCCACTTAGCTAGTGCGGACCGAGCGACCGTAGCTTCAGCTAGCCGTCCCTCGGCAACTCCCGAGCAGCCGGGACAGCAGGGCGGCTGGGTGACTGAACGAAGGAAGCATAATACCAAACCAAAGCCCACGTTACACCACCAGCCGCTTCACGTTTCAAACAAATTTTCCCCACTCAGCGACACACCCGCTGAGAAACCAACTCTGGTTATTGGCAGCTCCATAGTACGAAACGTGAAGTTAGCGGCACCAGCGACCATAGTGAAATGCATCCCAGGGGCCAGAGCGGGCGACATCGAATCAAATTTGAAACTGCTGGCTAAAGCTAAACGTAAATATAGTAAGATCATAATACATGTCGGCGGTAATGACTGCCGGCGACGCCAGTCGGAAGTCACTAAGATTAATATTGAGTCGGTGTGTAACTATGCCAAAACAATGTCGGACTCCGTAGTTTTCTCTGGGCCCCTGCCAAACCTAACCAGTGATGACATGTTCAGCCGCATGTCATCATTCAACCGCTGGCTGTCGAGGTGGTGTCCAGCAAACGATGTGGGCTTTGTTGATAATTGGCGGACTTTCTGGGGAAAACCTGGTCTCATTAGGAGAGACGGCATCCATCCCACTTTGGACGGAGCGGCTCTCATCTCTAGAAATTTAACCCATTTCATTAGCCAACAACCAGCCTGACAACCCAGAGTTGAGACCAGGAGGCAGAGCTGCAGTCTTATACGCTTCTCTGAGCTTCCATTAGATCAGTTGCACACCCAAAACTTCATTGAGACTGTGTCTGCCCCCCGACCACCTAAATTAATTAAATTAATCAAATCAAAAGTCCACAGAAGAGGAGTTGTGCATGAAAATCTAATAAAAATTAACAGCAACTCTGCAATCTCAAAACAAGACAAGAGAATTAAATGTGGACTCCTAAATATCAGATCCCTGTCATCGAAAGCTGTACTAGTAAATGACTTAATTTCAGACTGTAATATTGATTTATTCTGTCTTACTGAAACTTGGCTGCATCCTGAAGAATATGTCGGCCTGAATGAATCCACTCCACCCAGTCACATTAATACTCACATTCCTCGAGGCTCCGGCCGAGGAGGTGGTGTTGCAGCTATTTATGACTTAAGTCTGTCAATCATTCCTAAACCTAAATTAAATTATAACTCATTTGAAAGCCTTGTTCTGAGTCTTTCACATCCAACGTGGAAAACTTTACAGCCAGTTCTATTTGTTGTAGTGTATCGAGCACCTGGTCCTTACTCAGAATTTTTATCTGAATTCTCTGAGTTTTTATCAAGTCTAGTCCTCAAATCAGATAAAGTAATTATTGTAGGTGATTTTAATATTCATGTGGATGTCGTTAATGATAGCCTTAGTACTGCATTTATCTCATTATTAGAGTCTATTGGCTTCTCTCAGTGTGTACATAAACCAACTCACTGTTTTGACCACACCCTTGACCTTGTTCTAGCTTATGGTATCGAGATTGAAAATCTAACAGTTTCTCCACAGAATCCTCTTTTATCAGACCATCACTTAATAACTTTTGAAGTTCTATTACTGGACTACACACCATTAGGCAAAAACTCCTTCACTAGATGTCTATCTGATAGTGCTGTAGCTAAATTTAAGGAAATTATACCGCTGGCACTAAACTCAATGCCATGTCTCAATATAATAGAGGACTCCTCCACTAACCTCAGTTCCTCACAAATCGATCATCTTGTTGATAGCACCGCAGGCTCATTGCGAACAACACTGGACTCTATTGCCCCCCTGAAAAGGAAACCTATAAAGCACAGGAGGTTAGCACCCTGGTATAACTCGGATACCCGCAAATTGAAGCAAACATCACGGAAATTTGAAAGGAAATGGCGTTCCACCAACTTGGAAGAATCCCGCTTAGCCTGGAAAGATAGCCTTAAAATATATAGGAAGGCCCTCCGCAATGCCAGAGCAAGCTATTACTCGTCATTAATAGAGGAAAACAAAAACAACACCAGGTTTCTTTTCAGCACTGTAGCCAGGCTGACAGAAAGTCACAGCTCTACTGAACCATGTATTCCTACAACGCTCAGTAGTAATGACTTCATGAGCTTCTTCAATGATAAAATTTTAACTATTAGAGACAAAATCCATCATCGCTTGCCCTCAACTGGCACTATTGTATCTTTAAACACAGGAACCTCAGAAACAGTTGTAAATTCTGACTTATATTTAGACTGCTTCCCTCCCATCGACCTCCACCAACTAACTTCGATGGTTTCTTCATCTAGACCAACAACTTGTCTCCTAGACCCCATCCCAACTAGGTTGCTGAAAGAAACTTTACCTTTAATTAGCACATCTTTACTAGAAATGATCAACCTGTCTCTATTAACAGGATACGTACCACAATCCTTTAAACTAGCTGTAATTAGACCGCTCCTTAAAAAGCCTAATCTTGATCCAGAAACTTTAGCCAACTATAGACCTATATCCAACCTCCCTTTCCTCTCCAAGATCCTTGAGAAAGCAGTCACCAACCAGCTATGTGACTTTCTTCATAAAAATAGTTTATATGAGGATTTTCAATCAGGTTTTAGAGCACATCATAGCACAGAGACGGCACTGGTGAAAGTTACAAATGACCTCCTAATCGCTTCTGACAAAGGACTTGTCTCTGTCCTGGTCTTACTAGATCTTAGTGCTGCATTTGATACCATTGATCATCACATTCTACTACAGAGACTGGAACACTTAATTGGCATTAAAGGACCCGCATTAAACTGGTTTAAGTCCTATTTATCGGATCGATTTCAGTTTGTACATGTTAATGATGAGTCATCCCTGTATACCAAGGTTAGTCATGGTGTTCCTCAAGGCTCCGTGCTTGGACCCATACTATTCACCTTATATATGCTCCCTCTAGGAAATATAATTCGGAAACACTCCATAAACTTTCATTGTTATGCAGATGATACACAGTTATACCTATCAATAAAGCCAAATGAAACTAATCAGCTTACTAAACTCCATGCATGTCTCAAGGACATTAAGACCTGGATGACCTGCAATTTTCTGCTGTTAAACTCAGATAAAACCGAAGTTATAGTACTTGGTCCTAAACACCTTAGAGATGCATTATCTAATGATATAGCGAGTTTGGATGGCATTAACTTGGCCTCCAGCACCACCGTCAGGAATCTGGGAGTCATCTTTGATCAAGATATGTCCTTCAACTCCCACATAAAACAAATTTCAAGGTCTGCATTTTTTCATCTACGTAACATTGCAAAAATCAGGCCCATCCTGTCTCAAAAAGACGCAGAAAAGCTAGTCCATGCATTTGTTACTTCCAGACTGGACTACTGTAATTCTCTATTATCAGGCTGCCCTAACAAGTCTCTAAAGAGTCTCCAGCTGGTCCAGAATGCTGCAGCACGTGTACTGACAGGAACTAAGAAAAGAGATCATATTACTCCTGTACTGGCCTCTCTGCACTGGCTCCCTGTAAAATCAAGAATAGAGTTTAAAATCCTTCTCCTCACTTACAAAGCTGTTAATGGTCAGGCACCATCATATCTCCAGGAGCTCATATTACCCTATCACCCAACTAGAGCATTACGCTCCCAGAACGCAGGATTACTTGTAGTTCCTAAAGTCTCCAAAAGTAGAATGGGAGCCAGAGCCTTCAGTTATCAAGCTCCTCTTCTGTGGAACCATCTTCCTGTTTTGGTCCGGGAGGCGGACACCCTCTCTACCTTTAAGAGTAGACTTAAGACCTTCCTCTTCGATAGAGCTTATAGTTAGGGCTGGTCCAGGACAGGCCCAGGCCTGTCCTGGACCAGCTCTTAGTTATGCTGCTATAGGCCTAGTCCGGGGGACAATGACACACTGAGCTTCTCTCTCCTCCCCTCTCCTCTCCTCTCCATCTGTATACATTATGCCTGTATACATGCCCCATCTCTGCATGTCACTGACTTGCTTCTTCCCCGGAGTCCTTGTGCTTTCTAGTCCTACAGGCTCCCATGGATCCTGGCCGCGCCCGGGTCGTGGATCGTGGATGCGCCCACTGCTATGGCCCTGCCTGATCGTGGATGCGCCCACTGCTATGGCCCTGCCTGATCGTGGATGCGCCTACTGCTATGGCCCTGCCTGATCGTGGATGCACCTACTGCCATGACCCTGCCTGACACCCACCACTACTGTCGCTAATATTAGTCACATCTCTGTTACATACGTTCCACTACTATTATCGTACTGCATTGCTACATACCATCCTTGCCATTGATCATTACTACTGCTATCACTAGTAATCACATTTCCATGTGCATTTCATCATTATTGCTGTAATACATCTTTGTGTACTTTCACTCCTGTCAACCATCGCTTATAATTGAATACATTGTGATCTCGTTGATCTGCTCTGTACATGCGACATCTATTGCACGTCTGTCCGTCCTGGGAGAGGGATCCCTCCTCTGTGGCTCTCCCTGAGGTTTCTTCCGCATTTTTTCCCTGTTAAAAGGGCCTTTTTTGGGGCAAGTTTTTCCTCACTCGAATCGAGGGTCGAAGGACAGAGGGTGTCGTCTCTGTACAGATTGTAAAGCCCTCTGAGGCAAACTGTGATTTGTGAATTTGGGCTATACAAATAAAATTTGATTTGATTTGGGTATTGTTCAGTGCCTTTAATTCTTTGGCCAATCCGTGCGAGGCAGCCATAGTCACACCTTCGTCCATCTTGTGATAGATTCTTAAGATTTTTTGCTGAGAAAATATCCTCAGATCCTCGTTGGCCAGTTCCACTGATCTTGACCCCCATACGGTGTCTATGTGCCCAGCAGTGTTGGATCATCTTGAGCCCGTCTCACTGGCAGCTCTACAGGGAGTTGTCCATCATCTCCGCCCTACTAACTGCCCTTCTGACAACATTCCCTCTCGCCTGTTGGAGGAGGTTTTCCACACTGTGGGGACATCAATCCTTTCACTGATGAATACGTGTCTTGTGTCTGGTTGTGTTCCTGCTCATTTTAAACATGCTGTTGTAGAACCCAAACCCAAAGAAAACAAATCTTGATCCCACTGTACTCTCCAACTTTAGGCCCATTTCCAAATTTCCCTTTCTGTCCAAAGTCCTGGAGAAAGTTGTTTCATCGCAGCTTCAAGATTTTTTAGATCAACATGGTATCCATGAAAAATTTAAATCTGGTTTTGAACGGCTTCATAGCACTGAGCCAGCTCTTAAAGATTTTTAATGATTTGATCTTAGCAGTCGACTCTGGTCACTCGACAGTCCTTGTTCTCCTCGACTTAACGGCTGCTTTCGACACAGTCGACCACAATATCCTCCTGTCCCGCTTGGAGAGCTATGTTGGGATCAGGGGTACTGCTCTAAAATGGTTTAACTCCTACCTGACGGACAGGACTTTTTCAATTCGCCTGGGAGATTTTTCATCTGGACATGGTCCGCTCGTATGTGGTGTCCCCCAGGGTCCGGTTCTGGGCCCCACCCTATTTTCATTATATATGTTGCCCCTAGGCTCTATATTTGAAAAGCATAATCTCGTTCCACTGCTTTGCTGATGATGCTCAGATATACATGCCCTTAAAAATCAAAAGCAAAGGTGCATTGAAACCTCTGCTTGATTGTCTGGACTTAAGTTAAGTTGTGGCTGTCCTCAAACTTTTTAAAATTTAAATGAGAGCAAGACAGAAGTTATTGTGTTTGGCTCCCCGCTGCCATTGGGGGATGAACCTATCCTTGGGCCTATCTCCTCAAATATGCTCAATTCTGTGAAAAGTCTGGGAGTGCGCCTCGATAGTTCTTTTCAATTTGGAAAACAAATTTCATCTGTGGTCAGCTCAAGCTTCTTCCAACTGAGATTAACGCATTAAAGTCCCAGCCCTATAAAAGACAACTTCTAGGCTTAATTCCTCCACCACTGTATAATTGATGGGTGATCTCTAGTGCCACCTAGTGGACACAGGCAGTGTTAGTCAGCCCCATCACACAATGTTCAACAAAGCCCAGTTGGCAAGACGTCGACGTGCACGCTGTGTCTGCCCTGCGACTGAGGCGTGCACGTACGGCACATTTCACTGTAAGTTGGCCTTTCATGTTAATACCGAACCAATGAGCAAGGCACCGCAGGGAGTCGAACCCCATCCCAGTACACACCAGGAGTAGCCAACACCAGTGCCTTTTGCTTTTTGGCCGAGTACGACAGGTAAAGCAAAAACTACATTAGCAACAGCATATGGCAGCATTACATAATGTTAAAATGACAATTTTTTTTTCTCACGAATTGATGAAAACTATGCAAATGATGATTGAAGCAATTGTTTATAGGCCAAATATTGCTTATTACAGGGCTTGAAGCAGGGAAAAGTCCTGTGCCTGAAATTTTTTTATGCGGGGGGATTTTGCAATCTTAATGAATTAATCTGGTGCACTTTGAGAGTATCAATCACGTATCACATCAAGGAGCTGGAATGACAATTTCAAGGTTTTTAATAATAAGAGCAGTTCACAAAAAATAAAAAATAAATTTGATCATCAGTTACTTTGTTAAAAATGCTGCATATCAACTACAATTTCAATGATTTGGTCAATAACAACAGACCTGCAAACTCCTGAGAGTGAAAAAGGTGACAAGGTCCGAAAGCAAAGCAAAGTGGGGGGGTCCGGAGAAAATTTTAGTGATTTTAATATGCAAATTACGCTTTTTGGAGCGTTTTGACACTAGAATTTCTGTGTGCAAGTAGATACATGGCTCTTTCTAGGCACATAGTATATCCATCCATCCCAATTACAATCCCAGACATATCCCAGATTCGCAGTTAAAGAGAGCAAATCTCTCATAAAAGAGGCTTTGAGAGAATAAGAACACCTCACTTTCTTTCTTATATCTTTTTTTTTTTAAAAGTCTCTTCACCTGTACAAGAATTTCGCATGCACGTGACTATCAGAAAATCAATCAGCAACTATTTTGATAACCAAATAAGGAAAAATGCCAACATGTATTTGTTGTAGCTTCTCAAATCAGATGATTTTAAGCTTTTGTGTCATACCATACGTGATAGCAAACTGAATATATTTGGACTTTGGACCATTCATCAGACAAAATATGACATTTGAAGACATCGCCATGTGCTCTAAGAAATTATAACCAACTACTTTTTTCTGACATTGTGTTGTGTTTACTACTTGTTTTTCATTGCGTTTCATTTAATTGTACATTTCCTGAGACTTTCAGCACCGCGGTCTGGGTCCAAATGAGTCCAGCCGACTTCACTGCACTCAGCACCGGAGCACAGAAACAGAGATGAGTCGTTTGTTTCCGCTGGTTTTGCTCTCAGACATTAAGGCTTTAATTTTTTAAGTCCTGCTGTTGTCCTGCACCAGAAACATTACAGTACCGGCTGACCGGAGTTAGAGATACTTTGCTGAATCAACGGCGCAAAACACAACCTTACGTTATTGTGAGCAGCATAAAAACATTTTGGGTTCGTTATGAGACTGTGGCGGGCCCGCCACGGTCTCAGTAATTAATGGGAAACACTGGGACGGGTGATTCTCTGTGGGTTTTTTTCCTGTAGGTGTCGGGCTGTCGCCGCTGAGTTATTACTACATATTGTCCAAAAAGGTTTTTTGTATTGGCTGAGTCGAGCAGTGGCTACAACATCAGGTTCAGCATTTACACAGGGAAGGCTGTAACTGCAAGTGAGCATGGGCTGTCTTATGATGTTGTCATGGACCTCACTCAGCCATCCTGTCTTGGCACTGGGTACTAGGCATGGGCCGGTTACCGGTTTCAAGGTATACCATGGTATGAAAAAGTCAAGGTTTCAAAACCACTAAAATTTTCCGTCATACCGTTCCTGCGGTATGAGCGTTTTGGGGTTTTTTTGTTTGTTTTTTAATGCGACGTCTCGTCACAAGAGGTCCCTCACGCTGCGTGCAGCTGCAGCGTTAAGTGCACCTGCGGTTGCTGTGAGTGACAGGCAGCATGATGGCTGAAGGAGGCGAGCCCCCCGAACTTTTCCCCCCGTCCAAAAGGACCAAGTCGGCTGTGTGGGAATATTTCGGCTACTGCAAAAAGCCAGACGGCCACGGCTCGGAGGAAGAAGGTCGCCCGACGTGCAAAACGTGCTTGCGGACAGTGGCAGCCCGAAGAGGCAATACGTCAAATATGATGGCGCATCGACGGGAGCACCACCCGTCGCTGTATGCCAAATTCAAGGTAAAGTTAATGTCTTGAAATGAACAAGCGTATTAGCGTCTGACGTTAGTGAAATGAGCTTGTCACTGAGGCAGATGGTAGTTGCCATATCTTATCTTTTCTATATCTCTGGTAGTAACTTTTTTTTTTTTTACTGAGGCAGATATGCTAACTAGCATGCTAATATAGATCCATCTTAGCATGCTAGTTGCCACATCTACCATATCTGCCTCTTTCATCAATCTTTATTGCTAAGATTGATAACACCAGCTAGTTTCTCTAACATGAGGTGAAGAAGAGAAGCACATGTGTAATGTTTTATTTTACTTTAATGCTACAATTAAGTTTAGCTTGTATAACCTGCTGTGTCATTACAAATTCAGGTTAAATTCACATGTCTGTCTTATTTTTTCTTTTTAGGACAGCAGTAGCTCTGGCAGCAACAGGGCATCTACCTCAAAAGCTGAAGGTCAGCCTACACTTCAACAATCATTTGAGAAACAAGTCGCCTATGCACCCACATCAAAGCATGCTAAAGACCTGAACAAAGCTGTGGCATATTTCATTGCCAAAGACATGATGCCCTTTCAAGCTGTGGAGAAACCTGGGTTTCTGAAATTGATGAAGACAGCAGTGCCACTTTACAAAAGTGCCATCAAGAAAATTCTTCTCAAAGAATGAAATCCCTTAGATGTACTCCGAGGTCAAGGCTCATGTGCAGCAGAAACAGGTGGCAAAAGGGGTGTGGTTTTCTGCAACAACTGATTTGTGGACTAGCAGTGGTGGTAGTGGTGAACCATACATCAGCTTCCCAGTGCATTTCCTCTCTCCAGAGTGGGAGCTAAAGTCCTTCTGTCTAGAAACTATGTTTTTCCCAGAGGACCACGCAGCTGAGCACATCTTAGAGTTTTTTGAAAACATGCTGCAGGAGTGGAACATCACAGATGGCAAATTGTCTACCATCACAACAGACAACGCAGCGAATATGGAAAAAGCATTTCATGACCAACCCTATGTTTGGCTTGGATGTTTTGGCCATAACCTTAACCTAGCTGTAGCCAAAGCACTCAAAATTCAAAAGGTTGACACAGCTGTACGAGCGTGCAGGCATCTTGTACAAGGTTTCTCTCGCAGCTGGAAGAGAGAGAACTGAAGAAGCAGCAGGCAACCCTGGAAATTCCTGAAAAATCACTCATTCATGATGTAGTGACAAGATGGGGGTCCACTTTCAAAATGATTGAGAGATTTCTCGAACAGCAACAAGCATGTTGTGCAGTTCTTGCAGCAGACAGGAGCTTATGGCATTTAATGCCAAAGGACAATGATGTGCAAACTTTGGAGAGGGTCTGCCAACTCCTGGGGCCATTCAATGACTTCACAGATTTACTTGGCTCTGAAACAAAGACCACCCTCTCCTCTCTGAAGCCTGTTATGGAACACATCACTAACCTACTGAATGAGAATGAGGGAGATGATGCCCTAACAAAACACATGAAAAAGGTAATGATGGATGATCTGCAACAGCGTTACTCCTGTGAGACAGTCAAGAAGGTGATTGACATCGCTTGCTTCACTGATCCCCGTTTCAAGGACAACTTTAGTCAAAACAAGGATGACATCATCAGGTCTGCTGAGGAGGAGGCTGTGAACCTGGCAGGTCACACAACCTTACTGCCACCTCAAGAATCACCTGCAGCCACTGCTGATCAAGAACAGGGCACCAGCACTTCCACCACCACCGCCCCCTCTGCTGCCACAAAGAAGAAAGACAAATCTCTGTCTTCTTTGCTGGAAAAAATTACATCAGCAAAACATCAAAGAGTTGAAGCCGAAGACGCCTCCCCAAAAGAAAGTGAAAATGGAGATTAAACAGTATTTGTCTTGTGCTCCCATATCCTCTGATGCTGACCCACTGGCATGGTGGAAGAGTTACCTCTCCTTAGCAGTGTAGCGAGAACATTTCTCTGCATCCCAGCCACCAGTGTGCCCTCAGAGAGGGTGCTCAGTTCTAGTGGACACATCCTCTCACCTCACCACTCCAAGCTAAACCCAGGGAAAGTGAACATGCTCACATTCCTGCATCATAACTTGGACTGAGAGAAATGTGTAGTAGGCTCAGTGAGCAAGTCCAAAAAATGTTGAGATTCAGTTTTAATCTCCTGCCTGCATTTATTTATTTTTTATCTTAGAAGTGTCTTACTTTTTTCATTTATTTATGTTCTGATCTTGAGCCACAGGTTCAGTGATTGCATTTATTTGCATTTTGTGGTGTTGTTTCTTTTTCACTAAAAATAATTCATTTATGTTGTGACTTGAGTTGCAGGTTTATCTTCAGTTAAAAGGACTGCATTTATTTAGAAATAATTCAGTAATTTATTTTGTTTTTTATTTCAAATACATATTTTCTAATATCCATCATGTTATATATTGTTTCAAAATAAAAGACTGTTCAATAGAAATGTTTTTTCCTTTTTTTGTTTTTAACTACAGACATTTAAAATACACATTTTAGAGCTGTAATCATAATACCGTGAAACCGTGATATTTTCGCCTAAGCTTATCATACCGTCGTATCTCATACCGGCCCATGCCTACTGGGTACCATATCTACATGGACAATTTCTACACCAGCCCCAAACTGTTCATGGACCTGGCCAGCATGAAGTTCGGAGCATGTGTGTTAGGCTGAGCCTTAGGTGGGTGAACCCAGAAGCGGAGGCGGAGGCAGGAAGTGAGATACAAGGTACTTTATTAATGTGGCAGGATAGAAGCAGGTGACAGAGTCCAGGGCCGACTCCTCGTCGCGGAGCTGAGAGCACGGGAGTGAGGGCCGGATCCTCCAGGAGATACTGAGCAGGCGAGCGGGCTGAAGAGGTGCAGGGAGCTGGGCGGCGGTGCCGGTAGCAGCTGGCTATGAGAGAAACACAAATCAGTTCGAAAATCCACTAGAGAACAATCACAAGTAGTTTAGAGTTTTAGGTCTGGCCTGGGCCATATACCACGTCGGGAGACGAAATCATCTGGCAGCGGGTAACGCCGAGAGCAGGGCTTATGAGCAGGCGCTGATTCTCCAACCTGCTGCAGGTGTGTGGGTCTCGGCTGCTCCGGTGGCCGGCTCCGCCCAGCTTCTCCATGCACCTCTGCAACACAAACCAAAAAACACGCCACAAAAACAAACACGCAGCCCCAGTATCTGCCACAGACACTGACAGACTGTAACAATGTGGCACCTACAGGAGAGGGTGCCCCAGAGGGAGGGCAAATGCTCTCACCAAAAAATGTGGAAGAGGATCAGTGAGGTGGATCAGAGAGGGGCCACTGGTGTTTGTGAAGTGGATGGATACACGGGAGGTGTCTGTGTGCTCCACCATCCATCCTGCATTTTCAGGTGAGACGGTGCAGAGAAGAGTGAAGGATGGAGATGGACGCTGGGCTGTGAGAGACATCCCCTGTCCCACACCAATCATGGCCTACAACAAGAGCATGGGTGGGGTCGACCCGTCAGACCAGCTCATCCAGTACTACTCCACCCACAGAGAAACTGCTCGCTGGTACCGGACCGTGTTGCTGCACTTCCTGGACATTGCAACAACAAACTGCTTCATCCTGCACCGTGAGATGAGCAATGCCAAGCAGGTGCAGCCCATGACACACAAGGACTTCGTGGTGGAGCTGGTGTCTCAGCTTTGTGGCATGGACAAAGCAGGTGTTCCCCAGAGCAGGAGGGCTGATCACATTCCTGTGCCCATCACCACAGACACAGACGCTGGCCAAAGAGCCACCAAAGGCAGACTGAAGTGCAAGCGCTGCCTTCAGGTGGACAACAGGAGGAGTGACACACCCTGGAAGTGTCAGGCCTGTGATGTGCCCCTCTGTCTTGTGGTGGACAGGAACATTTTTCGGTCCAATGTGTTAGTACAGTATGTCAAAATTGAAAAATAACTGTAAATCCATACAGGTGAGGTTGTGCTGAAAAAAATGACACCAAACGAGGCAATGTCAACAGTTGAAATTTGAAATTTAAAGGCGACTCCAGAGCGTAAAATCTGACACTGCAAAAAAACAAACAAACAAGGCATCAAAATCAATGTTGCTGCCAATCATTGACCCATCTCAGGGCCTAATAATAATACTAATACTAATCAAATACCCGTTGAAATGTATTTTATGGAAATTATTTTTGACTTTTTAAAATAAAGAACAGAGGATCTATGCAAACATACTGGCCTTTAAAGGGTTAAAAAACAAAAAAATATGATCAATATTTGATATGTATATTTCAGGCTGAAGTAGCTTTAAAAGATTGACTAATTTAAAGTGGAAACAAATATTAATATATAACATTTTTACAGCAGTTTTTGGGAAGGTGACATTTTTTGGCTGTAGGACCACGAGTGTGAGTTTTTTTAAGGACCTCTTAAGGGTTAGCAGAGAGTGCAAACCCAGTCCCTCTTCCTCTCCCGCAGAAACTGCACCCTGGTCCACTTAAGGCAACAAACGTGGAACCAACGGTCACACACGTCACATTGATCTGTAAAAGGAAAAATGGGACACCGTTGCTGGATAAGACAGAATTTCAGTCAAACATCTGACCATAAAAGGTATTCTTATCGCTCTATATGTAGGCTTCAGAACAACTTAATATGCAACGGTTCCTTCTCTTAAATAAGTTCAGCCCTATTTCGCCGCCTCTTAATTGTTTTTGTAGTGTTTCCCTATCAGCAGTAGGAAAGGTCTTCCTCACTATAACTGTCCCCATAACTATTGTTGCAGATAATTGGAATCCAAAGAGAAAGTGATGGACAGTGAAGGAATGTTTACAGTATTTTGCATATGCCAACAATTTGGCGCACCAAAATGTAATAATCTCTGAAATCTTGAACAATGTTTATCATCTTTTTTAAAAATAATAAAGTGCCCCTGCACCAGACCGTTGAACCATTGAGAGCTGTTTGTCTGCTGAATGTTGCTTCACACCATCCATCATCTCTCTTTACCCTCGTTTCCCATCAGATGTCGATTGTCTGCTTTAAACTAAAATCACTAAATGTCCAAAGAATCATATCAATCCACCAGCAAACACAAACATCCACATTGGAAGTGGGGGTGCAGCAGCAGCAGCACATTTGCACAATGGTTGCTTTGCTGCTGTTTATTCTCCCACTGACCGCTGATAACAGGCATTCATTTTGAGATTTTACCTAGTTTGTATGTGGTGAGGTTCACTGGGGTCACAATCGGATCAACCCCAGTGCATTTTATCTACTTTTGCAATTTTGATGCAGGCTGTGAATGACAGTGGAGGGTGTTTTTTGAAAGAAACAATTCAAAAATGACTTTCAGACTCACGATTAACACACAATTAAAAAGTCACCTTAGCCAGTCAATTGTGACAGGTCCTGGCTCGGGTGGATCTGCTGCCACACACAACGCACAGTGGGCCTTTATGTCAAACACTGAAATAGAAAACTTACATTATGAACGTTATGACTGTAACAGAGTAAAACAGCATCTGAATACGATGCGATATGAAAAAAGCAGACACGCACCTGTAGCCTCTGCAGCTGCTGCTTCAGCTTCAGTAGCCTCTGCAGCTGCCTCTGCAGCTGCTGCAGCTGCCTCTGCTTCAGCTGCCTCTGCAGCTGCTGCAGCTGCTTCAGCTTCAGCTGCCTCTGCAGCTGCTGCAGCTGCTTCAGCTTCAGCTGCCTCTGCTTCAGCTGCCTCTGCAGCTGCTTCAGCTGCCTCTGCTTCAGCTGCCTCTGCAGCTGCTTCAGCTGCCTCTGCTTCAGCTGCAGCTGCCTCTGCTTCAGCTGCAGCTGCCTCTGCTTCAGCTGCCTCTGCAGCAGCTGCCGCTGCTTCAGCTGCTTCAGCTGCCTCAGCTGCAGCTGCTTCAGCTGCCTCTGC
>NC_140207.1:686902-709402 GCF_965226575.1 Pagrus pagrus
TGCTGGTTCTGCTGGTTCTGCTCGGGATGCTGCGGTGCCAGTTTGTGAGTCTCTAATGACAAAAGAGATAAATGATCGTGAAGACGGACGAATGAACTGCTGAGTGACAGACTACAGGGCGAGGGTTGTGGCTGGACAGGAAGTGACATCATGAGTTCTGTGGAAGAGGTGGGCGGGGCTAACAGGTGTACCTGCTGTGTGGGAACATTCAGAGTGGAGCTTTAAAACACTCGAGTCAGCGTCTGTTCATCTGACCGAGAGTGAAGCATGAGGGCGCACACACACACACACACACACACACACACACACACACACACACTCGTGGGAGCTGCTCCTCTGTGTGTTCTCAGCTGTGGTTGTTGACTCTTGTTGACGTTCTTCAGTCTCAGCTGAGGTTTCAGGTTTCAGGTTTTTTAATCCCACAAGTTCAACAGTAACTCTGAGCTCTCCTCCCATCGGTGAACGGCTCCGGATCAGAACCTGATGAGACTGAGTGTTTATTCCTCCAGCAGGTCTGGATCTGAGCCCACTCTCTGCACCTGCTCCTCCCAAAACACACTCGGCACACGTCTTTGGTTTTCTGAGACCGAGAGCCTGCTGACGGCAGAGGAGACAGATCGTGTGTTAAACATCATTTTCCTAAAATGTAACAAATAAACACGCAGGTAGAAATTTGGTGAATTGTAAATTCTGGATCTATTTCTGGGCCTGACCCGGTGACGTCCTGCAGGCGGCAGCACAGAGACGCTGGACTGTCCCACGGCTGCTATCAGCTGGTTGTTAATCACAGCGCAGTGAAGTGTCTGTGGGGTCAGAGGTCGCAGGCTGACCGGTCGATGACGACTGTTTGATTAATCATTGATCCTGACTTCATTTATGACCACATGAAAAACAACTGTGCTCCTGATGAACACACAACACGTCGTACACTTACAGCAGAGACGATCGGAGCAGGTTAACACTGTAACCATGAGTTAAAGGTGAATATGAATATTTATTGTCACGCTGAGGAACATGATCCCTCTGTAGGACCAACAGCTGTAAAAGTATCGACACGTGGTAAACATCTGATCTCATGTCTGATCGGCTCTTATTGAATCATATCAACACACACACACACACACACACACACACACACACGAGTCCTTCTGAGATTTTTCTTAACATTATGAGTTCATAAAACACAACAAACAACTTATTGTGTCATTGTTAAACCCTTTATTTAGATCAACACATTACATTGTGTTATTTAGCACAACAGTCATCTTTGTGTTTAGCAGCTACGCACATGAGAACAAGTCTTCATTCAGGTTAAAGGTGCAATACGCAAGAATCAAGCTCATTCTCAGAGGAAGTACAGGGCAGCACATCATCAGAGGAACAGCTAACTGCTGCTAACTGTAGCTGCATTCAGTTGGTTAGCTTAGTTAGCCGTGCAGCTGGTGCAGCGCACCTGGAGCCAGGCTGGGGCTAGCTGGTTAGCATGCTAACTTCAGTAGATGTCGACGTCAGAACATCAAACTGATGTTTCTTCACGTCTGTGATGTTTGAATGATTTCAAGTTCAATTCTTACGTATCGCACCTTTAATGAATCCTTCGTTCTGCACTTACTGACGGACTCTAGTTTCTGGTGGAGCTGGTGGAGCTGGTGGTGCTGGTGGAGCTGTTGGTGCTGGTGGAGCTGTTGGAGCTGTTGGAGCTGGTGGAGCTGGTGGAGCTGGTGGAGCTGCTGGAGCTGGTGGTGCTGTTGGAGCTGGTGGAGCTGGTGGAGCTGGTGGAGCTGTTGGAGCTGGTGGTGCTGGTGGAGCTGGTGGTGCTGGTGGAGCTGGTGGAGCTGTTGGAGCTGGTGGTGCTGGTGGTGCTGGTGGAGCTGGTGGAGCTGGTGGAGCTGGTGGAGCTGGTGGACCTCTGCAGTCGTTCGGGTCGTGTTGGGTTTCCTCTGAGCTGATCTTGAACACAAAAACACAACAATGAACTGCTGCTATCAGCCCTCATCCCACCTGAGAGCAGCCTCACCTGTGTGTGTGTGTGTGTGTGTGTGTGTGTGTGTGTGTGTGTGTGTGTGTGTGTGTGTGTGTGTGTGTGTTGGAGGATTAAACCAAACTGTGTTTAGTTTCTTCTTCAAATCTTCTGTAATCTGTTTTAATCTGTCTGTCGTCCAACAAACAGTCGGACCCTGAAGGTCAGAACACAACACAACACAACACAACACTGCCATCCTGCTGCACCTTGTGTAATACAGCGTTCAAACTAAAATGGCACTGGATAGAGCGCATACCTCCGCCAAAGTCATGTTTTGGACCTCCTCAGACACCAGCGAGCTGAACACACGATGATTCTGATTCCTTATTTCCGGAGACATGAAACAAAATGTTCTGATCCAAAGAAACTTCCTGTGTCACAGTGTTAAAGAGATAAAACTCTTGGATCCGTCCCTTTATCTGCACCGGCACCAAAACTTAAAGGATAAGTACCGTTTTTTACAACCTGGACCTTATTTCTGGCAAAACATATGGTCATTTACTCACCCAGATAACTTTGGTGTCATTCGGCGTCGTTCGGACGAAATTAGATCCAGTGTAGCGGCGATATATCCATATAATGCGAGTAACGGGGCATCAACACACAGCCTCTATAACGCATTATCTGCCACGAAACTAGTTCATTTCACCAATATTTTGTTATGAAATGCTAGCGCTATTCCCCTCTGAGTCCGGGCTCGTCCGTTATCAACATCCGGGGTCAAACTAGCAGCAGCAGCTACAGGTAAACAAGCCGGGCTGTCGCGGGTGCGCGCGCAGCTCAGACGACATCTTCCAGTCAGAGGTAGTAGATCAACCTACAGACCCCGGATATTGACAATAGACGAGCCCGGACTCAGAGGCTAATAGCGCTAGCATTTCATAACAAAATATTGATGAAATTAACTAGTTTCGTGGCAGATAATGTGTTATATAGAGGCTGTGTGTCGCTGCCCCGTCTCTCCCATTATATGGATATATCGGCGCTACACTGGATCTAATTTCGTCCGAACGACGCCGAATGACACCAAAGTTATCTGGGTGAGTAAATGACCATATCTTTTGCCAGAAATAAGGTCCAGGTTGTAAAAAACGGTAGTTATCCTTTAATGGGGTCTGTTCTGGACCGAGACACGTCCTACCAACCGAGCTTTTTGTCACACCGCGCTGAGCGGTGTCTTTTTGTTTTTCTGTCTTGTGATTTTCATGTTTTATTTTGAAAAGTAACTCTCCTCTCGTTTCAGGTTATTGCCCTTCCTCTTGTGTCACCGGTCTGACGTCTCCCCTGATCCCTGATTGTTTCCACCTGTTCCCCATTAACCTCATGTGTCTTATAGTCTGCGTCTCCCTCTGTCCTGTGCCAGAGTGTCTCGTTTGTTTGCGTGCCTCAAGCCTCATGGTCACAGTCCTCGTCTCGTCCCAAGCGTTTGTATTTCTTTGGTTCTCTTACTTCCTCGTCAGTAGAGTGAAGTTTTTCCTGTTTAGTTTTGTAGTCAGTCTTTTCCTCGCCCTGCTGTCCTCCCTTGTTGGAGCGACTTTTTCATAGTTTTTGTAGTCAAGCAGCAGAGTAGTTTCATTTTATAGCATCTGTTATGTTTTCCTCCTCAGGGAGCGCTTTTCTTTGTATTTTCATAGTGATTCCTCAGCAGAGTTATAAGTTTCAGCCTTTTCTTTTTCCTCCCAGGTGGAGCCATTTTCTGTTTGTGTTTTTTGGTTTTGTCTATTCTGTGTATTCTAGATATAGTGAGTTTATAGCCGGATGCGTCTGAGTCCTCATTTTGCCCAGGCCTGACACTATGTTAAATCCTGCTGACAAACCGACCAATCAGCTGGCAGTGTGGTTGTGTGTTCGCCACCACAGTGTAACAACTTGATGTTGTGTGATAAGAAACCTGCTGAGATCCAATAACACCAGTTTATTACCCACTTGGTCCGAGTTGAACTTGACACAGCGGCACCTTCAGACTGTTCTGTCCGTGAACAGGAGCTGCCGGGTCGAGTCCGACTGCTGCCAGAACATGGACGAGATAAGAGAGTGACCCGTGTGTGTGTGTGTGTGTGTGTGTGTGTGTGTGTGTGTGTGTGTGTGTGTGTGTGTGTGTGTGTGTGTGTGTGTGTGTGTGTGTGTGTGTGTGTGTGTGTACAGTAAGTGGGTCATGGACAGCTGATCTCAGACCTTCTCAGGAGACATTTTTGTGATGACAGATTGCTTGGTGATGACCTCAGTGGAGGTCAGAGGTCACAGTGAGGGCTGCTCTCTGTAACCGTAGAAACTGGGTAACAAACTGAACCGCACAGAGCTGACTGTTAGCGACTGTGCTAACCAGCTGATAACTGTGTGTGGTTTCTAAAATCTGAAGCTGTCAGTCAGGAAACAAACAAAGGTTTAAAGTGGACCAGTCTGTACCTGTACACTGTGACATCTATAGTATTGAGTCGTCAGTCGCTTAAAGAGACCAAAGAGACCACACACACACACACACACACACACACACACACACACACACACACACACACACACACACACACACACACACACACACACACACACACACACACACACACACACACACACACACACACACACACACACACACACACACACACACACACACACACACACACACGTAAAAGAGAGCAGAGTGTGTCAGAGTCGGACAGTGTGAGCGAGAGGTGAACTGATTTATTGATTCATTGGATTATTGATTTGTGGAACCTGAAGAGCCAAAGGGAGTGTGTGTGTGTGTGTGTGTGTACACACCTTGTGTACGTCCTCATTGGTCAGTTCTTTCAGGATGGCTTCCTGGACACGCAGCGCCGCACTGGGAGACTTATCTAGCTCCTGATTGGCTGACGCCTCAACTAGGTCATCTGTGGTGGGTGTGTCATCGTGCTCTCCCAGTACCTACACACACACACAGACGAACAGAAAGGTAATTAAAGCAGTTGTGACAGCTGATTGATCACTGATTATTATTGGTCGGTGTAATCGTACCTCGGCGTCAGCAGCCAGCTGAGCTTCTGGCGGCAGCGCCATCTTTACTATGTCATAGGGAAACTTCTCTTTGTCCTCCGATGACACGTCTCGTTTCTGAGGAGACATGACTGCATCATCACACAGAGGGAGGAGCTTCACCTGTCTTTACCTGTCTGACTGAGAACAGGTAAACGGCAAACAGGCTACACACACATCTGCATTCACCTTCAGTATGATGGATTTCACATTAAAAATGCAGTGAGGTATATTCAGTTTGTCTTGGACTAGTATGATTACAGCACACAAGTGTCAGTGCCAGGTGTTCTCAGGTGTCACCTCTCTATTCACAACTCAAGTTATCAGGATGGGAGAACAGACCAGAGGTACGAGCTACAAACTACAGGTTCTGAGTGACACCTGTCTCACCAGTCTGACAGTGTTACCTGTGTGTGTGTGTGTGTGTGTGTGTGTGTGTGTGTGTGTGTGTGTGTGTGTGTGTGTGTGTGTGTGTGTGTGTGTGTGTGTGAGTGAGTGAGTGAGTGTGAGAGAGAGAGAGAGAGAGAGAGAGAGAGAGTTACACGTGTGTGTGTGTGTGTGTGTGAGAGAGTGTTACACGTGTGTGTGTGTTACGTGTGTGTGTGTGACTGTTACCTGTGTGTCTGTTACCTGTGTGTCTGTTGTCTGTTACCTGTGTGTCTGTTGACTGTTACCTGTGTGACTGTTACCTGTGTGACTGTTACCTGTGTGACTGTTACCTGTGTGTCTGTTACCTGTGTGACTGTTACCTGAGAGCAGAGTTTGTCGAGGAAGCGGATCCCGAGGATCCGTCCTGATGACATCATGAGGTTGACGTCTCTCTTCTTGACGGAGATCTTTGCTGTGTACATGTAGTTCAACACCTCCTCGAAGATATCAGAGCGGATGAAGTCGATCTCAATCACCGAAGAGTTGTCCACCTGAGAGACACGGACAGGTGAGGGTTAATAACATTCATGTACCTGCAGTACACCTGGTTTGTTGAAGTAATGTGGTCGAACCCTGTGTGTTTTTGTAAATATAAAGTGTACACGTGTATACTGAAGAGTACCTCGTGTTTTTTGAAGAGTTTTTTGAAGTAGTTGGAGCAGGCGGCGAGCACACAGCGGTGAGCGCGGAACTTGACGTCTTTGACCACCACAGCGATGTCGCAGTGTTCGCCCTCCAGCCGCTGCTCGTTCAGCAGCTTCAGGAAGATGCTCTTATGTTCGTCGTCCACATACTTCACCGTCTCCGTCATCTACACACGGGCAGGTAACACAGGAATAAAAGGCACAGTTCGCACAAAAAACACTTTCTGTTGGAGACGTCATGTATCCACCATATTTGATCCTCTGATCGGCCCTTTCTCACCAACTATTATCTTGTAGGCAGAAATTGTTGACCAGTACAGCTAACGTAAGCTAACGTTATTCCTGCGCATGACTAACGTGTTTATTCTTTCAACCTCACCTGTGAGCCTCCAGCCTCTCCTCCTCCATCCTCTGCTCCATTTCTATCCGTCACCTGACAAAGATATATTGATGCATGACATGAACAGTGGGACAATTTGGGGTGCAACAATCATCAATTTTGATGATACGGTTATAGAGGAAAACCCTTTCACAATCATGAGTTTGGATATAAAATCACATTTGTAATCCGAGGTTTTATTGTATTTTTCCCTAAATCTTTCATTGTTGTTTTTTTAAACAGTTGCTGCCTTTCAACAAAAAATACATGAAAATAAGTGCAACTCTTTGGCATTAAATAAAGGGCTTTTTTAAAATCTTTGCATTGTTGAGGCTCTACAGTTATACATTTTATTTATCAGCACTTTCAATAAAACTCAGACACTTTACAAGATTATTGAAAGCTTTGTAATTGATGAGGAGGATCTTGAAGTGTTATTGGCAGCCAGTGAAGATGTTACAGGATGGTGTGACGCATTTCTTTGAGTAACTTACACTTTGACTTCTAAAGAAGTCTCTTATGTCCACTTTTCTTTTTTTTTTTTAGACATCCTGGCTGCGCCTTATCACCAAACACACACGCACATGGACACCGATTCAAAGGTTAATGTAAATGAAACCTCTGACATTACAATCCTTCTAGCTGACGTGACCCAGGCCCAAACAAACGCCCAACTCACCGTGGCAGATTAATAAGGACTCCTGGCGGGTATTCCAGAAAGGAGGTTCAACAAACTCTGAGGCGAACCCTGAACTCTGAGCTGACTCACCCTGTGAAGTGAAACTCTGAGTGTTCAGTCCCAGAACAGCTGATCTGAGTCAGGTAAGCGGACTCTGAGTATGTTAACTCTGAGTTGAGCTCGTGCCTGACGACTAGTAAAAAGCCATCATCAATGGAGCTCCGATACTGTGATTCACCATGGCAACAGGGGAGGAAACAGGAAGCAGACATTTTCTGGGAAAAAAAAGGAACACGGCTGCGGCCGTAACAAAAATCACTGACCGTCTTTTTATTTTGAATTTAACATCACTTTATTTTATATTAGCCTTTGAGGAAGTGGCTGAATGTTGTTCAATGTTTTATTTTAGGCTATTTTTATTTAATTCAAATCGGCTGAAAATTAAATATAAAAACAGTCTCACGATGGCTCCTCACTTTGGTTTTATTTTTCATATATTAAACAAAGTCAAAGTTTATTCAGTGGATATTTTAACTTGTAGCAGCTTTTACCACCAACAGATGCTGTTTAACACACATCTGTGTCCTAACATCCTGCTGAGTAGATGAACATGAGGTGGTGCTCACCTCCACCTCCACCTCCACCTGTCCGCCAGAGGCAGAGGAGCTGGTCCTGAGTCAGCTCGCTGGCTGACCAGAGGCAGAGGAGCTGGTCCTGAGTCAGCTCGCTGGGTGACCAGAGGCTGAGGAGCTGGTCCTGAGTCAGCTCGCTGGGTGACCAGAGGCTGAGGAGCTGGTCCTGAGTCAGCTCGCTGGGTGACCAGAGGCTGAGGAGCTGGTCCTGAGTCAGCTCGCTGGGTGACCAGAGGCTGAGGAGCTGGTCCTGAGTCAGCTCGCTGGGTGACCAGAGGCTGAGGAGCTGGTCCTGGGTCAGCTCGCTGGGTGACCAGAGGCTGAGGGCGTCACTCGCACCCAGGACCCAACATTAGAGGCAGACACACACTTCCTGTCTACAGATTGAACTAGAAGTCATTTAGTCTAATACTCAAGGCAGCAAACTAGAAACACGGACTTTGAAATTACGTTGTTGGAAAAGTCCACCGGGCTCTACTGATGGTTCCTGTTGTAGCTTCTGTGGGAAATACAGAAGCCAAATGAAATGTGAGTTATTTCTCTGTTTCTGGCTGCTGAAGGTGATTGATTAACCTGTGAAGTGATTAAAGAGGATGGTTCAGACCTGAGAGCACGTCAGCGATGACGTGTAGCCTGATATTCGCTGTGCGGCCGGATAATATAAATGACGGACTGATGAGAAGCGGTTCTGTTGGGTCCAGTCCTCGTCAGGGAGCGAGAGCTCATCTAAATGAATTAAAATTCTCCTCCTGGTGTAAAACTATGTGAATTATTTATGCTTCAACATGATCGACTGAGAAGGAAAGGACAGCCGCTGTCAGACAGCTCCGTCACACTCAGGGTTTCTTCAGGTGAACCAGTGAGCAGGTGAGGTCCACAGAGTCAGTTACCGCAGTAACAGACCAGAGGTTCAGTTTCCTCTCTTTCTGGAGCTGAACACTCAGTTTCTCTCATCTCAGGGTTAACAAACTCAGAGCTTTCACAATACCCGCTTTCTGGAATACCCCCCTGAGCAACTAGCAGACCGGTGTACTGTGCAAGCAAGATGGAGTAACAGCGGGGACGGCCAATCACACAAGAAATGGCAGAGCCAATCGAGGAGCTTGTGGGCGGTCTAAACTCAGGGAAACAGGCTTCAGCGTGAGCGGCCGTCTTCCACTTGGTCCTAGTGCTTGTCGTGTCTCTGTTTACTATAGCGTAACAGTGTTTTTGGACCGTAAAAACTGCAGGGGACCAAAACGGCCTTTTGAAAAGTGCAGGGGACATATTGTATCCTTTTTGTTTTGTGTTTTTGTAAAGCGTCTTTGGGTACCTAGAAAAGCGCTATATAAAACCTATGTATTAATAATAATAATAATAATAATAATAATAATAATAATAATATCAGATTGCCTGTGGTCCAAGTTTAGCAGCCCCAGCGCCTTCAATCAGTTTGGGTCACCCACCTCCAGCAACACTTTAGCTCAGCTCCACCGCTGCTTACTGATCCATATGCCTCCCCTGGCTCTACTCGGCCCATTCCCTATTAAGGTTCTACAAGGTCCTTTCACCTCCAGCCCTCCAATCATTGAGGCATTCATGTACTTGTGTGAAATAGTCTTTTTAACAGTCCACAAGTTATCGGTCTCGTGCTCAGCTTTCAGGGTCAAAGTCATCATTACATGTTACAACCCTTCCTTCATTTTGTTTAGTAGAAACAAAAACTGAAAAAGTACGTTAGTGCTGACTCTTACTGAAAGGGACAGGGGGCAGGATCTGCGGAAAAATAAACATGCATTTCAAGTTTTTAATGCTAATGGGTGACGAAGCGCTCAAAGAATGAGCCCACCCACGTAGCGGCTTTCGACTTGGATACGCGAAGAAAACAAGCGCGGCGGACTCAAACTAGTGTTCGGGTAGTAATGGATTCTGCTACGGCCAGCAAACGACCCACCACCACACAAAGTCCACTAAAAAGTCATACTAAGAAGAAGACGAAGGTTTTTATCAGCGGCATGCCGTGAGTCAACACAACATTACCAGCAAAGCTGGGCTGGCACCTGAATATACATCAGATACACGCTCGACTCATGGAAGCAGCTCCAGCTGGAACTGGGACTGAAAACAGGTGCTGACATGGCTCATTTCCTAGTAACCAGGTAAGAAAACATTACAGGTCATGTTTACAGCTTGATTTGAAAATCATATGAGATCACGAGGACTCGGAGTGACCTAACGTGCAAAGTAGCGTTAGCTGCTAACATGTAACTTAGTCCACCGCTGAGTGACACTGAATAGTTACAGACTGCACATTGTCCACGGTCCTTTAGTCTGAAACCGAATAGTTAGAGAAAGGCCCTTTTTTATATACGGGACCGAAAGCCCAACCTGTTATCTGGGAGGTGACGTTAGCAGCTGGCTGTAGCCACAGGCTAACGGTTTGTTTGTGTCTGTGTAGTAACATTAGCCGCTCACACACAGCAATCCCGTATCAGAGACGATATTTCTGTCCCCCAACATGCCGTCTTTGCTTTCGCCTGTGCCTTCAGACTGCATCACCCGTAATGGTAAATCGCAGCGCTTGTGTGTCGCTACACACAGCGAGCAGCTTCCCGGCTGCTTCGTGTGTGTGTGTGGGGGATAAGGCTTCAGCTGCACTGCTGTGGAGAGTTCATGCGCGCTCCCACGCCGGCTCGGCTGATGGCTGCAGTTACCCTAACGGCCGATTAAAGTTCCTTTAAGTTGGACAGATAATCAGTGATGTATTACATTCAATCATACATTGGCCGCGTTTCCCAGATTCGATCGTTCTTAAGGACTTAAGAAGGCTCTTAAGAAGGGTTCGGCTAAGAAGGAGCGCTAAGATGCGGGTGTTTCCCAGACGCGTTCTTAACTGCCTTCTTAGGAGAACCTTAAGATCAAGCCAAAGAAGCTGCTTAAGAAGCTCTTAGTGGGAGCTGTCCACCTCGGTGCTGCTGAAACTGAATCAATCGATGCCAGGCAAATCGATCACCCACCTCTTTATCAGCGCATAAGTCACACACAGCGCCCCGTGGTCCCCCCACACAGGTGCAATTAGGCTACGCATGCATCGTGTGTGTGGGTGTGTTGATGGCCGCGTAGTGCTTTATACAGATCCACCAGGGAGGGATTGTGGATTGGAATGAGGGTGCCATCCACCACACCGATCACCCGGGGGGTCCCAGCCACTGCGTGGAACCCTTGGTGGACCTGGCGGACCTCGTCCCGTGTGGTGGGCAACTTTATGTGGGTCCGGGCATGGCGCAGGAGAACCGGTGTCACAGCTGCCACACTCCGTGACACCGATGCCTTGCTGAGGCCGGTGCCGTCCCCCACCACCTCCAGGAAGCTCCCCACTGCGTAAAAACGCAGCGCAGCCAGGAGCTGCACCTCTGGGCTGAGGCCAAAACTGCAGCGGGTTGCTCTCGGGATGTGTGGAGACACCAGAGTGATCAGCCGTTGGATCTCCACACGGGGCAGCCGGTACTTTGCCTGGACAGCCCGGTCTGACAGCACGTCCAGTGGGGAGAAGTGCTGACGCACGTATGCATTTATGTAAACCGTCTGGCTTCGCGCATGGCGACGCTGTTGGTTCGCAGCGAGAATGTGCTGTATTGCAGCCGTGGTTTCTCACACACACGGACTTTGGCAACGTGCGTGGCAATATAAACTCATATATGCAGATGTGTGTGTGGAAAACTTTTTTCTTCTTCTATTAGCCTATGTTTCTTGCGCCAGTGGTCCGCAGCTATAGCGCATTTCAACATTGAGCATTGTTTTATTATTTCGAAAAGTGGAGGATATACATTTCCCTGACGCGGCTTGATCACTGAGCATGTGGTCGCTAAGAAGGCTGTTGAGAGTGGGTCAGCTCGATCTTACATTTCCTTCTTAGTGAAAGATCTTAAGCTAAGAGCGACTCTGGGAAACACATCCTTCTTTCACAGCGTTCTTAAGATCGCTCCTAAGAAGATCTTAGCACTTAAGAGCTTCTTAACGAATCTGGGAAACGCGGCCATTGTGTGTTTGTCGTTTGGCCCTTGTGAGTCATATGGCTGCCCTTTGCCATGTCGCACTGCTCTGACATGCCCTCACTTGGGCAATAGGAATAAAGGTTGTAATATAGTTACACAGAGAGAAGAGAAAGTACCTCGCTGTGCTGAGGGTGGACACCAGGCTCATCTGGACGCTGCACAGTCTGTTGACAAAAACAATCCCCCCATTTTGTGAAAATGGTCCGAAAATACTAAAATCATATGTAATCAATCAATCAATCTCTATATTGCGCCAAATCACAACAAAAGTCATCAAGGCACTTTACACAGAATTATATCTACCGATCAAGACTGACTGACACAAACAGACAGACATATGGAAATGTATTTAGTCATCAATATGTCAGCTGCACATATTTACCTTGCACCTCCGCACATAGGCCTCCCTCAGCCTCAGCCTGTTAGTGGATGAGTTGGGCAACTTAAGGTTACAGCAGATAGTCCCCCAGAAGCCAGTGGCAGGAGAGTAACTGTGGTCTGTGCCACTGGCTCCTGGGGGCAAACGCTGTTGCACAGCGATGAAGATTTCCTCCGCCGTGTATGTGATTTTCTTTGACTTAAAGAAAAGCTTAGTTAGAAACAGCTGAAGCACAAGAATAAATGCCATTTGAATGCACATGAAGGTTGGAAACATGTAGTACAACACTTTTAAATCAGGAGGTAGACAGACAGTAAAATGTTGTTGCAAGATTAAAAGATGAAATCACACAAATCAATTGAGAAATGCTTTTTTTTTTTACATCCCATACTAACCTTTCCAAATATGGAGAAAGTGTACAATCTGAAATTTAAGAAAAGAATACACAAAATATTAACTTACAAATACTAATATTTAAAGAATATGTCACATGTTTGAAGATGATGTAATATCTAGATAAGATAACTGGATGCCATTTCTACACCTGCACTTGGTAAAGTCAAATACTTGCAAGTAAATAAGTAGTGAAGGATAAAACAGAGTGCACACAAGGTATAAAAAGTAGAGATGGTGCCGATCGATCGGTTACTGATCGGATCGGGCCTATATGGTAAAAACGATCGATCGGAAATCCGATAAAAGGTTAAAATCACCGATCCGATCGCTATATATATATATATATATATATATATATATATAACATTCCGGATCCAAAGGGGGCGGTAGTGCCGCTTCAAAACAAAGAAGAAGTGTCGTGTTGTGGTCACACTGCCTGCATGCACTGCTAACATGTCGGCTATATGGAAGTCCTTTGAAATATGTGAGACAGATGTCACACACGCCAGCTGTAACGCATGCAAGCGTGTAGTGCCTCGTGGGGGAAACAAACCAAGTAGTTTTAATACTACAAATTTAATTCGGCACTTGAAGTCGTTTCACAGCAAAGAACATAACGATTTCCTGCAACTAACTAGCGAAAAGAAAAAGACAACGCCGACCCCACAGGCACTGCTGCAAACAACATTGGAGAGCACGCAGCCCTACAACCCTCGCGGTGAGAAGGCCATGGGAATCACAAGAACAGTGATGGAATAATAATAATATCAATAAATGATTGAACTGTCAACCTTTAGCTCTTCTTGACTGCCCTCTAGAGGCCATTTTGGCATATTGTTTTCCACAGTGCCACTGCTGCTATGAAGGAATATTGAAGTTACGGTTATGTAATAAATAAAGGTAATCTAGTAGTTTAAATAAATAATTACAAGGTGAACATAAATGAAAGACTATAGGCCTTTGCATGAGTGGATGAATTAATGGGGGAATAAAAAAAAGAGTAAAATAATATAAATATTAATAATATCGGTTTACGTGATCGATCGGTTCTGATCGGTAATCGGATCGGTGAGGCTTTAGGTGATCGGTATCGGTCCCAAAAAACCTGATCAGAGGGACTTCCGGTATGGCGTGGTAGTGTGAAGTTGCGCGGCGTTGTCTCTCCTCCGCTCGGAACAATTTAACTTATCCTTCGCCAGCTGAACCAGCATAAAAACCTATCAAATTGTTTTCTGAACTTCACTTCGCAATGCCGAAGCCTGCAAGACACCACAAACTTGACCAGCCTCGGGATACGGCAGAAGATCCTGTTGAATCCAGTGAAGCTAACGCTAGCGTTGAGCATGCTGCTAACGCTGATAGCGTGTCACCTGAACTTTCATCTGAAGCGCTGCTTAAACACATTGCCACTGTCGTTGCCGAAGAAGGCAGGCGGACGCAAACAATGCTCCAGCAAGTCTTCACCAGCTTCGAATCCAGACTGGAGGAAAAAGTTGACGGTATGGTGAAGCGCATTGACGAGATAGCGGCGACTACCGACTCCCTCGCTGCAAGTCAGACCGAATACGAGTCCCGTGTCTCCGCCTTGGAAGACGACGTTACTCCGCTGAAGAGGAAACTAACCGCGATGGAAAAAGTAAATGCAGAACTGACAGCTAAAGTTACAGATTTAGAGGGTCGCTCCAGGCGAGACAATATCAGAATCTTAAATATCAAGGAGTCGATCGAAGGAAGTGATCCGGTTGGTTTCTTTGAAGGTTTCATTCCCAGGGTGCTGGAGCTACCGGTCCAATCCATCTCAATTGACCGCGCACATCGAAGTCTCGGGCCACCTTTGGAGGGTCGCCCTCGCCCTGTCATTGTCAAGATCCATCGTTCCAGAGATGTCGCCATGATAATGTCTGCAGCAAGACGCAAAGGGTCCATCCAGTATGACGGCCAGTCTATCCGCTTCGCTCCTGACATCCCTCCATTGGTCCGGTCTGCTCGTAGAGCTTTCAACCCTGTCTGCGCCGAGCTTATTAAGCGAAACATCCGTTTCCAGATGAACTTTCCTGCGGTGCTGGCATTCAAGGTAAACGGTGTACAGAAGTCATTCAAAGACCCAGAGGACGCAAAGACATTTATGGATGGTAACATGTGAATCGTCCTGTTATCTGCCTATCTTTGTACTGCTGGCAGCTGGTGAGTCAGTCACTTAACTTTAGTGCCCTGCTCCCCACTCATCACATTTATTTACTTATCTATTTATTTTTACATTTGCACATAATTTCAAGTACCTTTGTTCATTTACTGCTAGTATTTCTTTGTTTATTATTGATTCTGGTTTATTGTTTTCCATGACTTAAGACTGCACTTCAGTTAGCCATCCGAGCGGGGGAGATGGCCACCTTTTGGTGTTTATTTGATTAATTAAGTCCCCCTTTTTGTTTTTGTTTTCTAAACTAGATTGAGTAGTGTTTTTTGCTACTTCCTTGTGTTTTAGAAGCGATAGGTAAAGTTAGCTTTTTTTTTTTTCTCTCTCTCTCCATAGGAGTTACAGACATGGGTGTTCTTGTCTTCTCCTTGTTTTGTGTTTCTATTTGTGTTGTTCAGAGGTTCCTTAGTTGTTGCAGGCCCAGGGGCTTTCCTTTCCGCCTCCCCTTCCCCAGTCCGAGATTTATCTCCATAGCCTTCAATTCCTCTGCCCTCCTTTTGCCTCAATTTTTATATTGTAATGGCTGATGGACTCCAGTTGAAAGTCCTGAGTCTCAATGCAAGGGGTTTAAATAACCCAGTGAAAAGAGTTGCTATTTTAGACTTCCTTCGTAAACAAGGAGCCCATATTGCTATGTTACAAGAAACTCATATTGTCAGACGTGATGTGAATCGTTTATCTAACAGATTTTTCCGGGTACTTGCTCATTCTTCTGCCACTAATAAGACCAAAGGAGTAGCAATTATTTGCCGTCGTAATTTGCGCTTTAAATTGCTGGATACGTGGTCTGACAATAAAGGCAGAATAGCTATCGCCAAAATTCATGTAGAAAACACAGACATTGCACTTGTATCGCTCTATGCTCCTAATACCTTTGATTCACATTTCTATGAACAGATAACTAAAATTCTGTTGGACCTCTCAGACTTTAAGTTCATCATAGGTGCTGATTTCAACGCTGTAGTGGACCACTCTCTTGATAGATCTGGACAATCTGAAAACAAAGAGCAAAAACAGAGCTCCGAAGCCTTACGCTCTTGGTCAAATAACATTGGTGTGGTGGATTTGTGGCGTATGGTAAATCCTACTTCCAGAGATTTTACTCATCTATCAGCAAGGCACAAGTCCTTTTCACGAATTGATTTTATTTTTGCCTCTAGAGGCATGTTTCAGAAAATTATAGAGGTTACTCTTTTGCCAGTTACTCTCTCAGATCATAAGGCAGTGGTTGCTCTTGTCTTGATTCGCTCCACCCCATTGCGGGCGCCTAAATGGCGTTTTAATACTACCTTACTCCGTGACGAGTTTTTTAGAACTCAGTTTATGGCCCAACTTAGTGAATTCATTAATATAAATAAGGGCTCAGTTACTGACCCGGGAATACTCTGGGACGCTGTAAAAGGTTTTATTAGAAATAATGCTACACTGTATGCATCTAATCTAAGGAAGGCCCGCTCATCCAGACTCTCTGAGCTGGAGCGCAAACTCTCAACATTGGATAACTTATTACAACAACAATTTGATGATCAGGTTGCATTACAGTATGACCTGGTGAAAAAAGACATTAATGCTATTCTCAAACGGCGCGCTGAATTCTTGATACATAAAACACGCCAAACATATTATTTTAATGGAGCCAGACCCAGTCATTTACTCTCGCTAAGGCTGAAGGCTAATGAACAATTCTCTGACATCACCTCCATTAGATCAAATGACGGTCATATGTTAACAGAACCCTCCGAAATTAATGCTTCTTTCCGTAGTTTCTATGCTGACTTGTACAGCTCAGAGGTTTCTCACGATAAAGATGCATGCAACAAATTTTTGAGTTCCATCCAATTACCCAGAATGACAGACGATGGTTCCCAAAGTTTAAATGCCCCTATAACTTTAATGGAGCTTAAGGCAGCAGCTGATGATATGCGCAGGGGTAAATCACCTGGTCTGGATGGGATCCCCCCAGAATTTTACACAACTTTCTGGCATAGTCTGGGCCCCTTACTTCTTGATATGATACAGACCTCCTTGGAGAAAGGCTCCTTCTCTAGAGATGTGAATATAGCTATCATTTCACTGTTGCTAAAAAAAGATAAAGACCCTTCTGAATGTGCCAATTATAGACCTTTATCCCTTTTAAATGCTGATATAAAAATTTATGCTAAGCTCCTTGCACGTAGGCTCCAACCTTTTATGACAACACTTATTAATTGTGACCAAACAGGATTCATTAGATCCAGGCAGTCATCAGATAATATGAGGAGATTAATACATATTATACACAGGGCCTCCTCACTACCACTACCTTCAGCTGTCTTCTCATTAGATGCTATGAAAGCATTTGACCGTTTGGAGTGGCAGTATCTCTGGTCAGTACTGGAGGTTTTTGAGTTGGGGCCTCATTTCATACATATGATTAAAGTTTTATATACTAATCCAACAGCTATGGTCCTAACAGGTAGAACTTGTTCCTCCTTGTTTAACATTGCAAGGGGTTCCAGACAGGGATGCCCGTTGAGTCCACTTCTGTTCGCACTCTCTCTGGAGCCTCTGGCTCAGACAATCCGAATGGCTAAAGATATCACTCCAATCACTGTGTGTGGGACCACACATTACATATCTTTGTATGCGGATGATATCCTCTTGTATTTAGGAAACGCTCAGCAGTCCCTACCTAATGTTCTCTATATTTTCCAATGTTTCAGTGATATATCTGGGTACAGAATAAATTGGACGAAGTCAGCTTTCTTACCTCTGAATGACCAAATGAGAAATATAACTTTACCTGCGAATATACCAGTAGTCAACCAGTTTAAGTATTTGGACATTAAGATTGGCTCATCATTACAGACCATTGTCAAAACCAACTATGAAGAAACCTTGTCCAACATTACCCGTGATCTTGATAAATGGGCTGCGCTGCCAAACTCTCTTAGGTCTCGTATATCTATTATTAAAATGAATGTGCTTCCCCGGATTAACTTTGTGAGTGCGATGCTGCCTTTACCACCTCCCCCACGTTTTTGGGACAAGGTCCAGCAGATAATGTCTAACTTTGTATGGAATGGTAAGCGCCCTCGTCTCAGATTATCCACAGCACAGAGAGATAGAGCTGACGGGGGACTGTCACTGCCTAACCCTAAGCTATATCACTGGGCCTTCACTCTGCGCCCTTTGATCAGCTGGTTTGACAATAGAATCGAGACTTCATGGCGTGCTCTGGAAGAGAATATGGTTCTTCCATTGAAACTGAATGAAATCTTATTCTCTAATATTCCCATAAGAAAATCTCAAGTCCGCTTTGGGCCCATTGTGTCTCACTTATTAGCAGTCTGGAGGGCGGCAGAAAAAACGTGTGGCATTTCATCTAATTGGAACCCTTATTCACCTATTTTTTATAATGATCGTTTGTTGATTGGTAAATCCCCAATTAAGTTTGGTCAATGTCGCCAGTGGTACGACAAGGGGATTCACTCCCTTGGTGACATATTTGGAGACAGGGGCCTATACTCCTTTGAAGAACTCACATTCCGGTTTAATTTACAACATTCCACTTTTTATTTCTACCTGCAACTAAGAACAACCATGAAGACATATGGGGTACCATGGCAGGGTCCACTGGAGGAACACTCTTTGCTCAAGGTTTTGCGTCAGGCCCGGGAATCACGAAAAACTGTGTCTAAATTGTATCGCTATTTCCTGGAAAATTCATATGTTGCTCTTCCAGTGGATGCGTCTTGGCGGGCAGATATCCCCGACCTGAACCCTGACTTCAGCTGGCATGGTGTCTGGGATGCGGTTAAACAGTCATCCAGAAATCCTGACCACCAACAGATCCATTTAAATTTCATTCACCGAACATATGACTCCTCGTAAACTTCACAGTATGAAATTTAAAGATAACCCAAACTGTACACTATGTTTTCCAGGCACAGTAGGTACCTTTTTCCACATGATTTGGGAATGCCCAGGTGTTGCTAATTTTTGGAAAATGGTAGGGGGAGAACTGTCCTCATTAATGTCCATCCCTGTCCCATTGTCCCCATCTGTTTTTATTTTAAATGATCTCTCTCAGCTGAAACTACGAAAATCCCAAAAGCGGGTGTTTCTGGCTGGCCTGACAGCCGCTAAAAAGATGGTTGCAACCAGGTGGAAACCTCCTCATACACTAACTCGGCGACAGTGGCTGCTTATTTTCATAGATGTTGCGCATCTGGAACTGTCTACAGCACGCATCCATGGGGCAAAGGAGGAAGTGATAATGTGCTGGGCTCAGACAGTAGAGGATCTCAAAGGCCTTTTGATATGACCCCCACCCCCCCTCTGGTCCTGTTTTCTTTGGTTAATGTTCCCTGTTGGGTTTCGTATTATGTCCTTTACAAATTATTAATGGTATCTAACAGTTTGGTATATTTAGCTAGGTTGTAAGACTTTCAACATCAGTAGCACTTTATCTCTTTGCTTATGTAACATTTTGCCTGATTTATTTACCTATTAATTGTATTGTTTTTTTATGTTTAACTAATTAATTATTATTATTATTATTTATTATTTTTATTATTATTATTTTTTTAATTAATTTATTTTTTTCTCCTTTATTATTATGTGTGTGTATGTGTGTATATATATGTGGATGTGTGTATATATATATATATATGTGTGTATGTATGTATGTGTGTATATATATATATATATATATATATGTATACATTATTTATTTATTTATTATCTAAAAATTTTTTTTCCCATTTATGTTTTATTTGCCACCTCATTCAGTATCCCTTACTGTAACTACTTGTTTGTATGTAGGCCTATATATTGTATGTCTGTGTTTATTATTTGATGTGTCGCCTAAATTATGCGGGAAAGTATGTACATACTCCTTCTGGTAGATGGTGAACGTTATTATTATTATTATTATTATATTTTTTATTTTTATTTATTTATTTATTTATTTTTATATATTTTTTATTTTTTTTTGGTGAATGTATTTTTAATTTACTTCACATGCGTACTTTTTAGAGGCTGGTTATCCTTCCTATATTCTGCTGACCGTTTGTGTTGAGTATTCTCTTTTGACTGCTGCTGTGCTGTTGAATGTATAAAGATGCCTTTCAAATTCTAATAAAACATTTGATCACAAAAAAAAAAACCTGATCAGACCATCTCTAATAAAAAGTATTGTAAATACAAAAGTACAAGCATAATAAAAACTGATTTGTTTCAACAGCACTTATCAAAAAGCACTGTAACCATAGTAACCTGTTGAACATTTGAATAACATATTGTATTGTTCCAACTGACATTTTTGAAAGATGCATATCAAACAGACGATTTATTTGTCTTCCGGATGGTGAGTTACACTACTTACCCATGTCGTGGATGACTCATTTTGACCTGGGAGATGATATTTGGAGTTAGCGACCACAACAACCATTAACAACCAACAAAAAATACAATGAAAACACATGAAACAAACTCAGCAGACGTAAACTAACATCACTACCTAGGGAAATGAGTACTAGCCAATAAAACATTATTTTTTGGCACTTTAATCTTTTTTTAATCGGGAGCTTTGGAGAGAGACAGGAAAGAAGAGAGATGATATATTTAGATATCGTCACGATCCCATATTCTGTTGATCTTTGTGCGTTGGTGTTGTGTTTGCTGTGATGCTTGCAGAGGTGCGGTGAGAGGCTGGGCGGAGTTTCCCGTCACTGGAGCTGCTGACACACACGCTCCTGCAGCATAAGCCCCGCCCTCCACGCCACCTGCTGCCAGATGATGTCAACCAGACGTGCTATATGGCTCAGCCCGAACAGCCTTCTAGTGATCTACTAGTGTTTCAGGTTTTAATTCTACGTTGCTCTGCCTCCAGTGTCCACCTGCGACTGCAGCAGACAGCCTGCCCTGCTCGCACCTGCGTTACCACACGCCACACAGCAACCAGCGCCACCGAGAGCTACCTCATCTCCTCCTCCCATCTCTTGGACAAACACTCACACCTGTGTAGCCTTACACCTCCACCAGCAGTCTCCTGGTGCTGTAAATAAAATACCTCGCACACCTCATCCTGCCTCGTGTTCGCTTCTGGGTCCTACAAAATACTACCGAGCGCAACATTCATTCATATAATTACAAATGCTTGGCTAGCAAAACAACGTATGTTAACATCATTGTTCTCATTTACTGGTAAAAGCAGTAGAGTATACGGTAATCAAAGTTATGGATGTTAAATACACAAGTTATTCACACGTGTACTGTAACAAATAATTGCGTTAGTAAGTGTTAAGAGGGATTTCCATAGCTTTATACTTGTAATTACAAAATTAAGGTGTATGGGGGTATCTTAGTGATAATCAATTCAGAAATGGCTGTTCAAACAGAATAAATGGTGGTTAACGACATGGAAATCCAGGGTTACGGTAAAAGCATTAAGAACTAGCTGTGTAATGGTAAATAACGATACCCTATATAACTGAAATAGTTAAACTGATGTGTTGATAAACTGGCAACTTACTGATCTACCGCATTTTTTACTGTACTTATGTTTCTGTGTAGTGACAAAGATCTTCCCAACGTATATACAGATACGGTAAAATAAAACTTCCACCGGATTAAACATGAGGAAAATGTTCAGTCTTCATGAAGAACATATCCGCAAAAGCACGCAGGCTATCAGCATCTTTCAGGACCTTCACGCTGCTCCAGGGCCAGCTCACCCTATTTACTCTAGTTCAGGCGCAACGAAAATCAGACCGCGGCTCACTTTACCGCAGTGGAGTCTCAATACAGCAGTTAACACGAGCAAAGTAGGAGCAACCACGTTTTTCAATTCATAGATAATGACACGGAAGACTTTTAATGATATATCGATCCTCTTGGTCAGATATTCAGGGCTAACGATGATGTCATTAATGTTACACAGCAAGGTCACGGACACACACACACACACACACACACAGTAGCAAACAAGCAGGCCTGTCTGTAAAATGACTTAAAACAGCCGGTTCATGTGTCCTTACTAGTTGTTAACAGCAGCTGAGCCGCTGGTTACAGGTTGACCAAACCCCACAGTGAAACTGCAACAACTTTACAGTCAGCGAGCTAACAGCGATGCTAACAACTCCATCCCTTCACTTCACACTTTACATTCAGCATTAACCAGTTTCACGCCGACTTTAGCGAAGCGAGCGACTGATTCGGGATAGTGACCCACATTGAATTCAATGTGGCGTCATTCATGTAGTAAACACGGCAGAAAAAAACATCAACATCACAATGGAGGTTTGGTGTACCGAAAAACAGCGTTCATTGCCGACTTCGTTACGATGCATTCAGAAGCTGATGTACAAGCAGACGTTACCTCAACACGTCAGTTTGATGACAAGTCTCCGGCTTCATGTTCAGAGTCACATTTAAAGGAGAACTAAACTAACATGAGAGTGACGCTGGCCGCCGGCTGTGGGCACCGCAGGTACCGAACATGGTCCAACTGAGCGGGTTTAGCTCGGGTCAGCAGATACTGTACATGGTCCAACTGAGCGGGTTTAGCTCGGGTCAACAGACACCGAACATGGTCCAACTGAGCGGGTTCAGCTCGGGTCAACAGATACCGAACATGGTCCAACTGAGCGGGTTTAGCTCGGGTCAGGAGCCGCTTAGTGCGAGCTCGCTGTCGGTGCAAGCTAACGTTAGC
>NC_140207.1:724402-739402 GCF_965226575.1 Pagrus pagrus
TGCTGACTCTCCATCTTCATGTTTACCCTCCAAACTTTCCCATGATGCAACAGGAGACTCGAGCTCAGCAGTTTGTGACTTTCCGCTGCTGTGTGTGTTCTCACCCTGACAGGTTCAACATGGTGTCGTCATGAACCAGCTCTGGGTTCAGACAACATGAAACCACAGCGAGATTCAAATGAATAAACAGACGAGTTTGTTGTACGAACTAAACAACTATACAAAAATAACATGAAGTGTGTGGGTCAGTTTTATCAGTGGTGTTTGAAGTGTATGGGCGCTGCATGCTGGGAAGGAGAGAGACAGGTGAGGTCATATAGGGAGGAGGAGCCTACAGGTGAGGCATCTCCTGACACGCCTCCTCAATCACCTGCACAGAAACAAACTGGACGGGTCATCACAGGTGTCCATACATCCTCTTCAGAGAAACGTCCTCTGAGCGTCCACATCAGCAGCTCGGCTGAAACATCCTGATGTCAGTCCTGTTGGTGGAGCGTCTTCAGTTTCTCTGTTTCCTCTGTTCCTCTTTGACTTTTGAAATAATTATGACCTGAAACATGACGATGACTTATTTTTCATTTTGGCTTTAAATTTGAAGTCATGAGTGTCAAAGCTCATCAGTCTGACACCGAGTGCAGAGTTTGGTGTATTTTGCTTCATCTGTCAGTTTGTGTGTTTGTGATGAAGTCCGTCTGTGTGTCTGCAGGACCTGAGTGTGTCTGCAGGACCTGAGTGTGTCTGCAGGACCTGAGTGTGTCTGCGATGCCCTTCCTGGACGGAGATCCAGGCCGAGCAGAGAGAGACGGCAGCAGGAAGGTAAAAAAACTCAGCGCTGTTGTGGCCAGGTGATGACGTCAGCAGCAGGTGACCTGATGACATCACTCACATGCTGCTGAGTCATGAGTCAGCTGATAGAACGGACTGGTAAAGAACATCTGTGAGGTCATCACAGAGAGACCATACGACCAGGTGTTCTCTCAGGTGTTGGCGTTGGTTCATCGGACCTTCACCCAGCGGACCAGGGTCGAGTCCCGTGAGAGGTCCCCTCACTCAGGTGTGATGGGACCAGGTGGCTGTGTCCTCTCCAGCACTGTCCTCTGTTTGGTGACTCGTTTTTAATTTGAAGTCGCTTGTACCTTCATTTCCATCGTAGGCACTTTGTTTAGTATAAATCAAAAACAATGAGTAAATAAATAAAAACTTGTCTCTTCTGCTGGCTTTGATGAAGCCAGCTGAGACCCACCTGGACTTACCTGGTCTTACCTGGACTTTGCTGCTGTTGTATGTTGTCTTGAAGGTCGGCTGTGATGAAATTGGCGGAAATTCACGACGAGCGACGTTCGCAACGCAGTTTTCGACGAGTTGAGCGGTTTTAGTTTAGTTTTGATTTTGTTTGAACACACACATACACACATACACAAACACACCTGTGTGGCGTACCTCAGGTAGTCCCGGTCGAGGTTTGAACACACGTCTCCCAGCTGCCAGCCGGCGAACGTCTCCTCTGGACCATCTTCAGTACTGATGAACACCAAGAAGCAGAGAGACAAAGAGGGTCGGGTCGAGGTTCATCTCCATCGATCCTGAGAGAGAAAACTTTGGACGGACTCTCTGGATGTTTATTAGCTTTTGTTTGTTGAGCTGCTCGTCTCAGTTTTCTTTTCTGTTAATGATGTGAAGAAAATATGAAAGACCAGAGCAGCCAGTGACCGTGGACGGTCAGGATGTTCTGGGGTAGGACTGTCGTTCAGGAGACAAGAGGTCAACACTCCCTTTTCTAAAAAGCATTTATCTTAAGTGAAACTAGGTGCCCCTGTAGTGTAGGAGCATAAAGTAATCACAGACTCTGACTTGGTTAGAGAGAACAACACAGATCAGGGTCCAAAGTTCACTGTTTTAGGAAATGAAACAAGCAACCAATCATCCAGGGATGTTATCAGACCCAGCAGCTTCACTCATATTCACTCTCAGCAGGATTTTGCTCACATCTGCTGTGGTTACTGACAGTGGCCGGTCCTTTGGAGGCCAACGGTTCAATTCCTGTGAAACACAACATGTCAGGCTGTGTTTTAAGAAACTAATTATTTGAGTGAACCTGAGGTCCACTAGTGTAGCAGCACAAAGAGCAAGAGCGGTCCATGTGAGGAGGAGGTCGGATGAGTTTCTTCCAGGAGACCTCTACTGGCCACTGACCAAGACATGGAAGCTCTATGTGACATTAGGATGGTGCTGTCTCCAGCCTGTGATAGTCCCACCGATCCACTAGATGTCAGCGTGTGATTAAAAATGAAGTTGCAGCACCAGCAGGTGTGATGATGAGAGGACCTCAACATGACACCACTAACAGCCAGGAAGTCTGCGTCAGGGGAGGGTCTGTGTGGTCTGCTGGATCATTTGAAACGCCTTCATTCAGCAGCCTTGAGTTCAATCCTGTGTGCAGCTGAATGTTTTTATATTTCTGAACATGAAACTGAACCTAAAGAAACATAAATTCACAACATAAAGTGATCTGAAGTTTAAACATTTCCATGTTTAGCAGATACGCACATTGTGACTGTTCATTCTGGGCATTGGTTGCATCAGCAGCTGTGACGTGTCCTCCCGTCCTGCAGGGGGAGCCTCTGTGCCACTCTGCCAGCCCCACCAGGAGCCTCTTCCATCGGCCCCCATTCAGCCGGCCCTCCAGCCCCCGCTCGGCCCCCGCCCCGACCTCCAGCTCCAAGATGAGTCCCAGCTCCCCCAAAACCGTCTTCCCCTACCAGAGCGGACCCCCCCAGCAGGAGTCTCCCCCCAAGTCTCCACGCAGGTACACACACCTGACACCTGCTGACGGGCCGCAGCACACTCGGCAGAAACAGATCATGACTTTCCTGTGTGTGTGTGTGTGTGTGTCTGTGTGTGTGTGTGTGTGTGTGTGTGTGTGTGTGTGTGTCAGGCTCAGCTTCAGTGGGATCTTCAGGTCGACCAGGGATTCAAACCAGCAACCGTCGTCGTCTCCCGTCAGCATCAAACTGTTCACCCGCAACAAGAGAGACAAGGCCAGAGGTACAGTGTGTGTGTGTGTGTGTGTGTGTGTGTGTATTGTCTCTCCTTCCTCTTGTTGACTCTATCACAGAGTTCAGACCTTCAACATCTGAGACAAACAGACTCCATGTTTCTACTCAAAGACAGAAAGAAGTTCATGCAGAACATTTGCTGAATTTACAAGAAGGAACAAATCAGTCAGAATCAGTCAGAGACAGAGTTTCACACAGTTTATAAAGTGTCTCCAACTCAACAACTCACTAAACTGACACATTTGTTAAGGGAGTCTGGGGACAAAGAAGTCGCCTATACTGGTTACTGTTTTTTTTTTCAGACTATTTAGCTTGAGGAAGTGAAGTACCAATCACAGGACTCATCAGCCTGCCCCAACACACCTGCTGCAGGAAACACACACACACACACACACACACACACACACACACACAAAAACAATGACTCCATTTTGTGTCAGACATGAATCAGACAGATCAGGACAAACAGTACAAGGACGAGTTGAGTCCTTGTACTGTTTGAATGTGTGTCCTTGCACACACACACACACACACACACACACACACACACACACACACACACACACAGGGACAGTCTCTGGGCAGATTATTCTGGCTAATGGCTGCACTTTATGTGCACTTTAGTTTTTTATCATGTTCGTTCTGTGTTGATGAACTGAAACTGAACTTTTCACCCTTTTAGCTTCACTTTTAAAAACATCAGCATTTCAAACAGATAATATATAGAAGACATTTAATCACACTGAGCTGCAGTCATCAGTGCTGAAACAAACTGGACTTCATTTAGACTGGGATTAAAGTTGAGCTTACTTCAGGTAAACCTGACAGTCACACTGAAGCTTGTGTGTCGACCAGCAGGTGGTTTAAGGTCAATGTTATCCCACTTCATCAAAAGGACAAAGAGACGTCGTCCTGTGTGTGTGTGTGTGTGTGTGTGTGTGTGTGTGGCGACAGTGTAACTTGTTGGCAGTTTGTTTAGTTCACAGATTATCGAATCAAAAATCAATTTAGATTCTATCAGAGGGAAGAAATCGGCTTAGCTGTTGCTTTTATTAAAGGACACACACACACGCACACGCACACACGCACACGCACGCACGCACACACAAAGCTTCTTGTTTCCCCTCCCGTAGAAATTTCCGGAAGCTGAACTTGGCGTCTCTTCAGTTGGAAATTTGGCAGCCTTCTCACACACACACACACACACACACACACACACACACACACATACACTCCCTCACACACACACACGTCCTGTTAGGGTCTGTTGGTGTTTGATGTCCGGCTCGGCCGCCTCTAAAGACGGCACATGTTGAATAGTTTCATAAAAGGGTCTGGTGTGGTCAGACGCCCTCTAGTGGTGCCTGCAGGGACACAAAGACATTTACTGGAAATGAAACAAGTTCAATTAAAAACAGACAAAGTGTCAGATTACTGCAGGATCCTGAATGAAAACACTCAAACTGAAATGTAAATTGGAATACGTTTTCTTTCCTGTAATATTTTTGTGTTCACGCTCACGCGCGTCGCTCCTGTTAGCATTTAGCTTAGCCTCTCGTTAATGCGACAGAAGACGAGCCTCACGCTGCCTCCATCGGTCCCTCGACAGTCCACAGAGGACGTTACGCTACATCTGGACACAGCGTTGGAGGCGGAGCCCCGTTCATTCCCATGAAAGCTGCTCAGCGGCGCTTTGAAGCTAAAACAACTCGACTTCCCGGCTCTGAACACACCCGGACCTCTCTGTGTTGAGCATCACGTGATGACGTAACTACAGTTTGGCTTCAAAGCCTGGAGTTTACAGGAAGCTGCAGCACTCTGATCCCCCATGATGCAACAGTGCAGCTGCCAACATCTGAAGTTACACAGACCCTCCAGAGTCAGGTGTCCTCAGCTGACCTCAGCACAGTCCTGTGTGTGTGTGTGTGTGTGTGTGTGTGTGTGTGTGTGTGCGTGCGTGTGTTTCCAGCTGCAGGGTCACATGACTGTGGTGACATGTGACACCTGAGGATGAACCCACCTGTACACCTGCAGCTGACTGTGAGACTGCTGTGAGTTAAAGTGTTGAGCAGAGTAACAGTATACGAGTGTGTGTGTGTGTGTGTGTGTGTGTGTGTGTGTGTGTGTGTGTGTGTGCTGGAGTCCTGCTGCTGTGTAAGTAAACAGCGACCTGCTGCTTTATTATCTGCTCATAATCTGTGTAACTGTGATCCTTTAATAAAGCGGCTGAGGCCCAGATGGAGCCGAGAAAGTGCTTTTGTTTTTGTCGTGCTCGGACACACACGGAGAGGACGCTGCAAAAAGTATCTCTCAGAGGGTTTTAAGGTCTTTTAAAGGGCAATGCTGCTATTTTTAAACCCGGGCCCTGTGTTTACATACTTTGGGGTCTAAATGACGAGTAGGAACAGACAGTTTTGGAAGATCGCCTCGGCCGGCAGCTGTGACGCAGACCGCAGCGTCTGCAGCGTCCTGACTGTCCACGAGGCGTTCACTGACGGTTGTTGTTGTTGCCACCGACCGGCTGAAGTCGTCTGACAGCATCATGCAGAGACGCGACTTCGGATTGAACCAGAAACAGTCACAATGTCACTGTCATCAAATCCACCAGACTCCATTTACAAAATCAGTAATTCTACCTCTCAGGTCAGAGGTCAGCCCAGGGTACTGGAGGTGAAGCGTTAGCAGCATGAACTGTGTACACTGGCACAGACTGGACTGAACATTTTCAGGTAGATATGATGCAAAAAACATACAACAGTTATGGCACAAAGTAAAATGGCCGCCACATGACATTTTTGTGACGCCTCCAAACTGTGCAACTGTGTCCTCCATGAGCGAATCACCTGGAGTCCAGTCGCTCCGATATCAGGAGGTCTCTGTGTTTAAAAGCAGCCTGATGTTCGTTTCCACATTTCTTAGAGTGGAGACAGGAGAGGGAGGTGTGGCTACAACACACACACACACACACACACACACACACGCAGAGTGAACAGTGATACTCTGCAGGGCTGAAACACTCAGACGACTCTGCTGCTGGACCACACTTTTACTGACTTTTTACCGTCAGTTTACCTGACTGCCTGTCTGACTGTCTGTCTGACTGTCTGTCTGACTGCCTGTCTGACCTGATCACCTGTCTGTCTGACTGCCTGTCTGACCTGATCACCTGTCTGTCTGACTGTCTGTCTACACTGAGGACCGAACTGGATGGACGACAGCTGAACTCTCCTCCAGGACTTTAAAGAAGCGGCGCTCCATGTTTGGTTTCCTGTCGGCTGAAGCTTCTCCCTCCGTCTCTTCTCAGGCCGTCGGGTTTGTTTGTGATCGCCGTCAGAAAACAGATTGAAAACTTTTCACTGCAGGAAGTCAAAGAGCCTCACTTATTTAACGTTTGCAGCAGCCAATCAGAGCAGGTTTTCTGTCAGCGGAGCCTCAGGATTGGCTCTCTGCTGGTGAAGCCTTTCAATAGTTTTTAATGAGTTGAATTAGATTGTTCCAGTATAATATACAGTAAATATTCATGTTTACTTATTTCAATCTGTAGTTTTGAATCATGAATTTTATTGATGCTTCGATTTATTTGTTGAATTAAATCTTTTCACTGTCACATTATTTAGTTTAGTTTAATGTAAAGATTTAAATCTGCTGACTGAACTCAGTTGACCTGTTTTACTTCGTTGCTCCTCGTGGTTCAGTCAGGTTTGTTTTTATGTGTTTAACTGACTCATGGTTTTGTTCACTTGAATCAGCTTCATGTTGTCAGTTTGCAGCAGCTGTATTAAACATGATGAACGAGTCATAAAGTCAAACTGTCTCAGAAACCGTCCTCTTAAAGACGCTAACATTAGCCACGTTAGCTGCTGTAGCGTTTTAATGCAGCTGGTTTCATTTCAGTTTGTGTTTTTCATAAACTGATGTGATGGCGATGAAGCGTCTGAGCAGCCTGATGCTGAGGAGGTGGAAGGAGAAGGAGAGGTGGACGGGGAGGAGGAGGAGTGAACCATTCGGAGCAGCAGAGGAGGAAGAGGAGGAGGAGGAGGAGGAGAGGCAGACAGACAGCAGAGACAGACAGACACACAGACGTATGCTGAGGAGGACGTCTGAACCGTGTGGACGGCAGGACGAAGACGAAAAGATGGAGGAGAAGAAGAGCAGCAGGAAGAAAGAACGCAGGAAGTCTGAATCCAACATGGAGGAGGAGTGCAGGAGAGACAGGAAGAGGACAGAGACAGGCAGAGGGAGAGAGAGGAGGAAGTCTGCATCATGGATCATGGTGGAGGACAATGCAGAAGGACAGACAGACAGGAAGCAGAAGGAGGCACAAAGACGGATGCAACGGCGGCGGTCAGAGCCGTGTGGGATCCTCTACGTCCAACTGCTTCCTCTGTCCAACAGGAAGAAGAAGGAGCTGCTGCAGAGACGGACGGGACGCAGGACGTCCTGCAGCGAGGAGAGGGACGGACAGACGGGCAGGAGACAGGGGGACGAGTTCAGACCGATGAGCAGAGGGAGGTCCGAGCCCATCGGTCCTCTGGACAACAGTAAGCAGAGCAAGTACACAAACACATCAACTGTGAGACGGGTTTTATATGAGACGGGCCTATTTACTCTGTATCCACTCAGTAAAGTCAGGCTCAGCCATCGTCTCCTCCTGATGATATAAAGTCAGGCTCAGCCATCATCTCCTCCTGATGATATAAAGTCAGGCTCAGTCATCGTCTCCTCCTGATGATATAAAGTCAGGCTCAGCCATCGTCTCCTCCTGATGATATAAAGTCAGGCTCAGTCATCGTCTCCTCCTGATGATATAAAGTCAGGCTCAGCCATCGTCTCCTCCTGATGATATAAAGTCAGGTGAAGTCTCGTAGTCCACAAACATTTCTGGAGCTTCACAGTGAAACAGAGTTGCAGCATTGTGTTAATCAAAGTCTCCAGAAGCTCTGAGATCCAAAAACTCATTCAAAAAGATATTTTACACCCTCAGTGTTCAGTTGTCCACCCGCTTCAGACGCTAGCGCTTTTAGCTTAGCAGCTCCAGTGAAGCATTCAGCTTAAGACACTAAACAGTAACCAGTATAGGCTCCTTCTTTGTCCCCAGACTCCCTTAACAAATGTGTCAGTTTAGTGAGTTGTTGAGTTGGAGACACTTTATAAACTGTGTGAAACTCTGTCTCTGACTGATTCTGACTGATTTGTTCCTTCTTGTAAATTCAGCAAATGTTCTACATGAACTTCTTTCTGTCTTTGAGTAGAAACATGGAGTCTGTTTGTCTCAGATGTAGATACATATAGAGCGTGAGGTGAGATCGGATCGCAGGCTCTGTAGGCTAATGTAGCTGTGAACCGGCTCATGATCCTCTCTATACGACCCGATCTGTTTCAGCTCTGGTTCTGATCTGTGTTGGAGCTTTGAGAGCAGAACAAAGAGAAAAGGTTAAATAACAGATGTAATCTTGTTATCTCCCCTGTTCAGTCAGACTCAGTGTGTCGGCCCACCTCAGCTGAGCCTGTAATCGGTGCTGGTGTCGGTGGTGATGTGATCTCACCTCTGTTCTGTCAGACACAAAGTGATCTGAAGAGGCTCGCGGGCCAACGGGAACTTCTGTTAACATGACAAAATACTTTACAGAAGCTCAGAAGGAAATCAGGAGAGAACGTCTCTGGTCTCACTTCATGAAGTGTGTTTGAGGCTGTCTGCAGACTGCTCGACGACTGGAGACAAGCCTGGTTCTGACAGCCTGGTTCTGACAGTCTGGTTCTGACAGCCTGGTTCTGACAGTCTGGTTCTGACAGTCTGGTTCTGACAGCCTGGTTCTGACAGTCTGGTTCTGACAGTCTGGTTCTGACAGCCTGGTTCTGACAGTCTGGTTCTGACAGTCTGGTTCTGACAGCCTGGTTCTGACAGCCTGGTTCTGACAGTCTGGTTCTGACAGGATGGCTGCTGACTGTCTCTTGTGCTGTTTATTCAGTGAAGTGTGTCTCTGTGATGGAGCTGCTCTTCAGTCTGATACAACTGATCCAGGTTCTGTCCAGTGTGTCACAGTCCACACACTGTAGAACCCCTGTAGAACCTTCAGTCTGGACAGGATGTGACGCTGACAGAGACTCGATCTGTCTTCTGATGTAGCGTTGTCATTGTTTACAGGTTCATGTGACGACATCAGAGTTTATCTGTGTGTGTGTGTCACTACCCTCTAATCTGTTAAAGTGTCTATCTGCCTGTCTGTCTGCCTGTCTGTCTGTCTGTCTGTCTGCCTGCCTGCCTGCCTGCCTGCCTGCCTGCCTGTCTGTCTGTCTGTCTGCCTGTCTGTCTGCCTGCCTGCCTGCCTGCCTGTCTGTCTGTCTGTCTGTCTGTCTGCCTGTCTGTCTGCCTGTCTGTCTGTCTGTCTGTCTGCCTGCCTGCCTGCCTGCCTGTCTGTCTGTCTGTCTGTCTGTCTGTCTGTCTGCCTGTCTGTCTGTCTGCCTGTCTGTCTGTCAGAGCAGATTGCTGTGTGTTTCTCTGAGTGCTTGTGTGTTGGAGATGTAACCTACATTATTCAACACACACACACACACTCACAGTTAACATAAATGTGTCTGTGTTGTTGTGACGTGTCGCTCTGCGTCTCACCTGCAGCCTCAGACCAACATGGTGTTCGTGGTGTCTCAGAGTCTGGAGGCCGATGACTCATCCTGCACTCGGGGGCGTGTCCTCAGTGTGCGTCCAACACACACTCACTCTCCTGGTGTTTGTGAGGCTGACGTGGACTCATTCACAGAAAGACAAGAGGCTGAATATACATATTATTTCACTTGTTGCTATAGTAACCGCTAACTGCTGCCAGTTACAGTACATTAGAAGCAGTAAGCTTGGTTAGCCGTGCAGCTAGTGGTTGCCAAGAGCCAGCCAACTGTGTGTAAGTGTGTGTGTGTGTGTGTGTGTGTGTGATTATTAGTATTCCTGTCAGCTGTCACACAGGACTGACCTCCACCATCACCACTAACTACACACTGAGTCACTGTGTGTGTACAGTGACTCAGTGTTTCCTGTAGAGGGCGCTGTTTCCTCAATTACAGCTTTATGACTCTCCTCCTCCTCCTCCTCTCCTCTCCTCCTCCTCTCCTCCTCTCCTCTCCTCCTCTTCTCCTCCTCTTTCTCCTCCTCTCCTCTCCTCTCCTCCTCCTCTCCTCCTCTTCTCTCCTCCTCTTCTCTCCTCTCCTCCTCTCCTCCTCTCCTCTCCTCCTCTTCTCTCCTCCTCTTCTCTCCTCTTCTCCTCTCCTCTCCTCCTCTCCTCCTCTCCTCTCCTCTCCTCCTCTTCTCTCCTCCTCTTCTCTCCTCCTCTCCTCTCCTCCTCTTCTCTCCTCTTCTCTCCTCTTCTCCTCTCCTCTCCTCCTCCTCTCCTCTCCTCCTCTCCCCCTCTTCTCTCCTCCTCTTCTCCCCTCCCCTCCTCTCCTCTCCTCTCCTCCTCTCCTCTCCTCCTCTTCTCTCCTCCTCTCCTCTCCTCCTCTTCTCTCCTCCTCTCCTCTCCTCCTCTTCTCTCCTCTTCTCTCCTCTTCTCCTCTCCTCCTCCTCTCCTCTCCTCCTCTCCCCCTCTTCTCTCCTCCTCTTCTCCCCTCCCCTCCTCTCCTCTCCTCTCCTCCTCTCCTCTCCTCCTCTCCTCTCCTCCTCTTCTCTCCTCCTCTCCTCTCCTCCTCTTCTCTCCTCCTCTTCTCCTCTCTTCTCCTCCTCTTCTCTTCTCCTCTCCTCCTCTTCTCTCCTCCTCTCCTCTCCTCCTCTTCTCCTCTCCTCTCCTCCTCCTCTCCTCCTCTTCTCTCCTCCTCTTCTCCTCTCTTCTCCTCCTCTTCTCTTCTCCTCTCCTCCTCTTCTCTCCTCCTCTCCTCTCCTCTCCTCCTCTTCTCTCCTCCTCTCCTCTCCTCCTCTTCTCCTCTCCTCTCCTCCTCCTCTCCTCCTCTTCTCTCCTCCTCTTCTCTTCTCTTCTCCTCCTCTCCTCTCCTCCTCTTCTCTTCTCCTCTCCTCCTCCTCTCCTCTCCTCTCCTCTCCTCTCCCCTCCCCTCCTCTCCTCTCCTCTCCTCTCCTCTCCTCTCCCCTCCTCTCCTCTCCTCTTCTCTTCTCCTCTCCTCTCCTCTCCTCTCCTCTCCTCTCCCCAGCCTACAGCCTCTCCTCACCTCCTCCTCCCCCTCCTCCCCCTCCTCCCCCTCGTCAGGAGGAGGTGAGTGTTTTCCGTCTGGAGACGTACCTGACGGAGCCGAGGCGTCCAGAGACCAGGAGGCTGCGCTCCTACTCCTCCCCTCCCGACACCGGACAACGCTGCTCCTCCTCCTCCACCTGCTTCCAGGCGCCTCCTCTGGCTCCTCCTCTTCCTGTGGGGAGGCTGGTGAGTGAGGAGCGTTGATGAGTGTGTGTGTTATCAGTGTGGTCATGTGACCAGAGTGTGATGTGTGTCAGTACTTAATATTAGCCCTGAGCTAACTGAGCGCCTGCTAGCACACAGCTACATCACACTGGCACCTCTCAGCCCCATAAAGTCAGAACCAGCCTGTTCTGGAGCAGGCCCAGCAAGCCCGAGGCTAAAGTCGGGTTAGCCTATTTTGGAGTGTGCCAGTATGAAATTCTCCTTTAGCCCGGGGCTAACGGTTCCTTCAGCCCGGGGCTAACGGCTCCTTCAGCCTGGGGCTAATGGCTCCTTTAGCCCGGGGCTAACGGCTCCTTCAGCCTGGGGCTAATGGCTCCTTTAGCCCGGGGCTAACGGCTCCTTTAGCTGAGGGCTAACGGCTCCTTCAGCCCGGAGCTAACGGATCCTTCAGCCCGGGGCTAATGGCTCCTTTAGCCCGGGGCTAACGGCTCCTTCAGCCCAGGGCTAACGGCTCCTTTAGCCTGGGGCTAACGGCTCCTTCAGCTGAGGGCTAATGGCTCCTTTAGCCCGGGGCTAATGGCTCCTTTAGCCCGGGGCTAACGGCTCCTTTAGCTGAGGGCTAACGGCTCCTTCAGCCCGGAGCTAACGGATCCTTCAGCCCGGGGCTAATGGCTCCTTTAGCCCGGGGCTAACGGCTCCTTCAGCCCGGGGCTAACGGCTCCTTCAGCCCGGGGCTAACGGCTCCTTTAGCCCGGGGCTAACGGCTCCTTCAGCCCGGGGCTAACGGCTCCTTCAGCCCGGAGCTAACGGCTCCTTCAGCCCGGAGCTAACGGATCCTTCAGCCCGGAGCTAACGGCTCCTTCAGCCCGGGGCTAACGGATCCTTCAGCCCGGGGCTAACGGCTCCTTTAGCCCGGGGCTAACGGCTCCTTCAGCCCGGGGCTAACGGCTCCTTCAGCCCGGAGCTAACGGATCCTTCAGCCCGGGGCTAACGGCTCCTTCAGCCCGGGGCTAACTCTCCTTCAGCCCGGAGCTAACGGCTCCTTCAGCCCGGGGCTAACTCTCCTTCAGCCCGGGGCTAACGGCTCCTTCAGCCCGGAGCTAACGGCTCCTTTAGCCCGGGGCCAATTTCTTCAAATTTGAGAGTAAAAGTTTTGCTGGTGTCGATCTTCAGCTGATCGTTGTGGACTCATCAGTCAGTGTCTCTACCTGGAGACAAACACGTGGACATCGTGATGGAAACTTTGTTCTGGATGTGTTCAGTCCTGCTCAGAACAGAACAGAACACGGACATGGACACATCCTCATCACCAGTTAAAGATGAGCAGCTGCTGTTTGATGTTAATTATTGATGCCTCCACTCAGCAGTGATTTTATATTTCAGCTGATTCATCAGAAACTGATGAGCTGCTGCAGTGAACACACCTGTCACTACACACACCGAGACTCGGTTCTGTTCGGCTCTGATCGGTTCTGTTCGGCTCTGTTCGGGTCTGATCGGCTGTTTCCGGTCTCCGTCGGTACTCATTGAAGCGGTGTCAAGTGTCCACAGGTAACAAGAACGGGACCGGAAACTGGACCTTCAATATAAGATATTCAAGCGCGCAAAAACAGCTACTGAAGAAAATAAAAGTCATGTCAGTGGTTGATGCAGTTATGTTTGATTTCAGTGACTCTGCAGATTTAATTAAAATACTGTGAGATTAAACATTAATAACAAGATGAAAGATGAAAGATAAATTAAAGATGTTTTATGGTAGAGGAAATAAAACATATTAAAAGGAAACCCTTAAATATGAAAAATGATTTTCTTGGTTTTAATGCAGCAGTCGACTTATTCAGTCACTGATGCTCCATGAAATAATTTAATCTAACACCACATGTAGAACATAACGAAGTATTACTCGAGTACTGTTCTTGATTGTATTTAAATACCTTTACTTAAAGGTGCAAAATGTAAGAACTGACCCCCTGTTGAATTTAGACACAGCACATCACCAACATAACTGCTAACTGCTGCTAGCTGTGTTCTATACATACTGCCGTTAGCTTTTCTAGCTCAGTTAGCCGTGCAGCTAGCTAGACGCCTGTGGGAGTGTGTCCACACAGCTGGCACAGGAGCTGTGAAGCACCAGCACACAGGACAGAGATGTCTCTGCCTGCTGTTTCTTTTTCAACGTGTTTGACTGAAACATTTTGCACCTTTAAGTTCAAAGCAGGACTTTCACTTGTGACATAGTATTTGTTATAGCGTAGTATTAGTACTTTTACTTCAGTAAAGAATCTAAGTACTTCTATAATTACTGTATAATTGTTAAAAGGTTTTTTTCAATCACATTTTACCATAACGTCGAGACAATTACGCTTTTATTGTGAAATCTCGGACCGGACGTGCAGCGGGTTAGCTCTGTTAGCTTGTTAGCTGCTGCGGCTCCTCCGGTGGTCGCGGCTCGGCTCGGCTCGGCTGCTGCTGCCGAACCACAGCGAGCGGCGGACAGCGGCGATCTTTCCCGACAGGAGACGACCGTCTGCCGGCAGCTCAGGTCCTCCCAGCCGGACAGAGACACAAGATGGAGCCGTGAGGATTTGACGGATTCCCGGGGAAACGTCCTGAAGACCTCCGCGGAGAACACCGGGCGGCTGTAATGGACGGCGACTGTCAAGTAGGTGCTAACGTTAGTGACGTCACACACTTCACCAGCCATGTAGCCGCGGCGGCGGAAAACGCTTAAAAAAAACAGGTTTTTTACATAAAAACGTCTCTCGCGTCATCAGATTGATACTGAAGACGACGCTGCTTCATGATGTGAGTGATATCACGTCAATCTAATAATCGGCTACCGTCACAGTCATCATATTAATTAATAACACGAGACCTGATTACCTGATTACCAAATCATCCGTAACACCTCACAGCTACAGAGGACTCCTCCTGACCTGCGACAACACACCTGAGAGTCCATCAACAACCAGAGCTCAGCTTCATGTGTCTCATCAACACCCGTCCTGCTGTCAGAACCACAGCTGTCCTGCTGTCAGAACCACACCCGTCCTGCTGTCAGAACCACATCTGGACCACATGATTTATACATCACATCACATGAATCCAGCAGCAGGTCCAGCTGCTCCTTCACTCTCTGAGGACACTATGATCACAGCTCTGTCTTCGTTCAGTGTGTCCTCCTGGTTCTGGCACTAAATGTGAAGGTTCTGGTCCGGTTCTGTCCGTCAGCATCACGTCTCAAACATCATTTGATTCAGGAGAACCAGAACTTTCAGTCCGGCTCATTTAAAGTCACAATTTTACATTTGAATGTTTGAATTTAGCAGAATATTTAAAAGACGGCGGTCAGAATGTGTTTACAGTGAAGTCATACAGAACCGAGGGAGTTTAGTTTCTTATTTAAACATCTCTCCTCAGTGTGACGGCGTAATCGTGATCACTACGGAGGCCCTGAAGGTCCAAACAAGACGTGTGTGAAATGTCTTGACAGGAGTTTTAAGGCAGATGCAGGACTGAGGTTCATGAGTTATTAAACATCTTGTGGGTCTGTGAGGGTTAACATGAGACACAGCAGACAGGAAGTGTCTCCTGACTGATGTTTTCCAACA
>NC_140207.1:744402-745958 GCF_965226575.1 Pagrus pagrus
GACGAGGAGAGGAGACGAGGGGAGGAGATGAGGGGAGGAGACGAGGGGAGGAGAGGAGGGGAGGAGAGGAGACGAGGGGAGGAGAGGAGAGGAGAGGAGAGGAGACGAGGGGAGGAGACGAGGGGAGGAGAGGAGAGGAGAGAGGAGAGGAGAGGAAGGGAGGGGACGAGGAGAGGAGACGAGGAGAGGAGACGAGGGGAGGAGAGGAGGGGAGGAGATGAGGAGAGGAGACGAGGAGAGGAGAGGAGGTGAGGGGACGAGGAGAGGAGACGAGGAGAGGAGACGAGGAGAGGAGGTGAGGAGAGGAGACGAGGGGAGGAGAGGAGGGGAGGAGACGAGGAGAGGAGAGGAGACGAGGAGAGGAGACGAGGAGAGGAGACGAGGGGAGGAGGCGAGGAGAGGGGAGGAGAGGAAGGGAGGGGAGGGGAGAGGAGAGGAGACGAGGAGAGGAGAGGAGAGGAGACGAGGGGAGGAGAGGAGGGGAGGAGATGAGGAGAGGAGACGAGGAGAGGAGAGGAGGTGAGGGGACGAGGAGAGGAGACGAGGAGAGGAGAGGAGGTGAGGAGAGGAGACGAGGGGAGGAGAGGAGGGGAGGAGACGAGGGGAGGAGAGGAGACGAGGAGAGGAGACGAGGAGAGGAGACGAGGGGAGGAGATGAGGAGACGAGACGAGGAGAGGAGATGAGGGGAGGAGACGAGGAGAGGAGACGAGGGGAGGAGGGGAGGAGAGGAAGGGAGGGGAGGGGAGAGGAGAGGAGACGAGGAGAGGAGAGGAGAGGAGGTTTTGGTTTTCAAAGTCCCTTTATTTTCAGTTCTCAGGAGAAACATCGCTGTCACCTCATCATTTTGAGGCTACAACAGAAGTGTTTTATAAATGCATAATTACTTCCCCGTCCCCCCCCACAGAGCAGAGAACTCCGCCCACAGCCCAGGTCTGACTGAAAGCCAGAGTATTGTCCACCATTTTAAAATATGCATGCTCGACCTGCAGTCGGGCCTTCACCAACCCCTCCAAGACTGGCAGCAGCTCCACACTGCCGACGCCCTGAGCGAGGTTCCTGCGAGTCAACCAGATGGCTAACTTAGCAGATGCACTAAGAAAGTTTGCCAGGGTGTGCACAGCCTTTCTTTTTGCACAATACTTAGGGCCAAAGATAAACAAAACAAAACTGAAAAACTCCCCGAGTCCCTCAAACCACCTTTTTAAAACCTGGAACATTCCAGTGAGTCGAGGACACTCAACAAACAGATGTGCAAGTGTTTCTGTTTGCGTGCAGAACCCACACCCCTCCCCCAGCTCAGGATCAAGGTGCGCTCTGTATCTGTTTGTAGCTATCGCACCGTGCACAATCCTCCACTGGAGGTCTGCTGTCCGTTTTTCAACGGGCAGCTTGTACAGGGACCGCCAGCTGCCTTTCGGGGAAACATCTGGGCCAAAAAACCGGGTCCACCTCGACTCCTCCATCCCTGCCAGAGACTGCACGTGTAGGGTCTTGACGCTGATTTGATACAGTGCCTTCCTTCCCACAGCCTGAAACTTGTCCAGGTGAGGGGTTT
>NC_140207.1:746158-777647 GCF_965226575.1 Pagrus pagrus
CTCGCAGGCTGGCAGACTGCAGAGTCCTGGTGCTGATTAAGCTGTTGAAGAACAGAGGTTCCTCAAACAGCCACAGTCCCGGAGTCTCTTCAGTGGCACGCCTGATCTTAAACATCTGCCAAGCCTGCAGAACCGAGGTATAGAAAGGAGCCAAACCACTTAGGTCCATTTCTGCTGGTTTTAAGAGGAACAGGTGTTTATCATAGCCCAGTCGTCCAGCTCTTCTCAGCAGCCAGCAAGCCGTGTCGCACCAGCTTGGGACACAGTCATAAAGCAGTTTTTGTGCTGCTCTGAGTCTGAACGAGGCGATCTTGGACTGGACGCTGATCCGTCCCTGCCCGCCTTCAGCCACAGGTAGGTAGAGGGCCGAAGCACGGATCCAGTGTTTCCCCGACCAAAAAAAGTCCAGGATGGCTCTCTGGATGTCCTCTATCAGGCTTCTTGGTGGTGTCAGCGCTACGAGTTTGTGCCAGAGGGTCGAGGCAACCAAGTTATTGGCAACCAGAACTCTTCCCCTATATGACAACTGGGGTAGCAACCATTTCCATTTAGACAACCGAGCACACACTTTCTCCTTCACTCCCTCCCAATTCTTTTTCTGGAAGCCTTCTGTGCCCAGAAATACTCCCAACACCTTCAATCCCTCTTTCCCCCATTCAAGTCCTCCAGGCAGACCTGGCAGTGCTTGATGATCACCGTGACTGACCCACAAAGCTTTGCTTTTTTCCCAATTCACCCGTGCAGACGATGCCTTTTCATATAGGGACAGGGTGTCCTTCAAAACCTGAACATCACCCTGGTTGGAGACAAATATGTTGAGATCATCTGCATAGGCAGAAAGGGCGGGAAAACCACGCTCAGGCTTGAAAGTACCGGTCAGTGAGAGACCACTGAGTCGATCTCTCAGCCTGCATAGTAGAGGTTCGATAGCTAGGCTGTACAGCTGGCCCGAGATGGGACTACCCTGCCTTATCCCACGAGTCACAGGGATTGGCCGACTCAGCCCCGCCCCCACCTTCACCATACACTGTGCATCCCTGTACAACAAGCTCACCCAAGCCAGAAAACCATCACCAATACCAAACGCCTTAAGTGCAGAAAACAAATATGAGTGATCCACCCTGTCAAATGCTTTTTCCTGGTCCAAGGAGATGATACCAACACTGATATTATCACCTTTGCACACATCTATTATGTCACGAATGAGAAAGATGTTGTCCATGATTGACCTGTCCGGAATACAGTAGGTCTGATCATGGTGTACAATTATGTCCAGGATGTCTTTAAGCCGGTTTGATAAGGCTCTGGAAAGCACCTTGTAGTCCGTACAAAGGAGAGCAACTGGCCTCCAGTTCTTCAGTAAGGCCAGGTCTCCTTTCTTTGGCAGCAGAGAAAGCACTGCACGCTGACAAGAGACAGGAAGAGATCCTGTTCTGAAATTCTCCAACAGAACACAGTGCAGATCAGGTCCAAGAATATTCCAAAAGTGTTTAAAAAAGTCAGTGGAGAGCCCATCGATCCCTGGTGCCCGTCCCAATGCCATCTGGTTGACCGCAACCGTCAGTTCCTCCAAAGTCAGCTCAAAGTCCAGAGCAGCTTTCTCTCCCTCGCTGAGCTGTGGAAGCCCCTCCAGGAGCTCCTCACAGCCCTCCATGCTGCATTGCTCTGCCCCGAAGAGATTGGAGTAGAAATCCATTGCATGGCTCCTCATCTCATCTGGGCTGGTGGTCACTCTTCCTCCTGGCAGCTCAAGGCAGGTCATCTGTTTTCTCTGTGCCACCGACCTCTCCAGGTTGAAAAAGAAAGAGGTTGGGGCGTCCATGTCCTTCAGCTGAAGGAAACGAGACCTTACAAGAGCCCCCCTCACTCTCTCCTGTAGGAAGGAGCTCAAAGCCAGCCTCTTTTCCTTCAGCAGATGGCCTTTGGTTGGATCAGAGTCTCCCTGTAACTCCTCTTCCATGCTCTTTATGCTCGCCTCAAGTTCCCGAACTGTTGCCTTGATCTTAGCAGTTGAATGGGAGGTGTACTGCTGGCAAAAGACACGTATCTGTGCCTTGCCCACCTCCCACCACAGCTTCAGAGAACTGAAGTTTGCTTTCTGAAGTCTCCACCTTTGCCACAAACACTGAAAATGCTGGCAAAAAGTGACGTCCTGCAGGAGCTTGTTGTTAAAAAACCAGTAGGACTTAACCCTTTCACCTGGCGAGATGTTCAAAAGTAGGTTGACAAAATGGTGGTCGGTGAACCCAACTGGGTATATGTGGCAGTGAATTAGTCTGGAGCTTAGGTTTTGGGAAATGTAGATCCTGTCTAGTCGTGCAGCACTGACCCTGTTGTTACTGACCCTCACCCATGTGTACTGTCTGGACTGTGGATGTTTTACCCTCCATGTGTCTAATAGATCCAGATGTGTGATGATGTCATTGAGGTTTTGGGCTGACTGAGGATGAGGTTCCTCACTTGTTCTGTCTACAGTGAAATCTAATGTGCAGTTAAAATCTCCACCGATGATGAGCTGGTCCTGCTGGTAGTTTCTCAGCTCATCTTTCATCAGGTTGAAGAAACTTACCCTCTCTGCTCCATGGTTCGGAGCATAAACATTGACAAAGCAGAAAACGTTGTTGTGTATTTCTGCCTGTACAATGAGCAACCGGCCCTTCACAACTTCAGTGGAGGATAAAACTGTTGCATTTGCAGATGTACTAAACAAAACAGCTACTCCTGCACTGAAGTTGGTGCCATGGCTGAGGACACATGGACCCTGCCACCATAAGCTCCAGTCTATTTCATTTGGTTGATTTGAATGTGTCTCCTGCAGGAACAACACATCTATCTTTTTTAATGTGGAAACTTCAGAAATCAGAGCCCTTTTTCGTCCATCTCTCCCCCCATTGATGTTAAGAGACCCTATTTTTAGGCTCTGCATGAAGAGGTTTAAGAAAAGACAGGAGAAAGCTAGCAGAGAACAGTGGAAAGAGAAACCCATCATGTGATGATTCATGATCTTGTATCACTTTCTGGTCCTTCTTCTGACCGTTTTGCCTTTTGTTGCTTTCCTCAAAGTTGTTAAGTGTTTTTTTAGACGAAAGCGTTTTTTCTCGTCCAAAAGGTCAAAACCGACCAATCTTTTCAGGACATCAACTGATCTAATGAATTTGTCAGTGTCACTGAAATAATCACTCACTCTTACAGATTTTTTGAAGGTTTCATCCAGAAACTGATTTATTTCCTCAAGAGAGTAGAGGTCTGTGGTTTTAGTGGATGTTTCACTTACAGAGATGGTGTCAGAGATGGTATCCGACTCAGAGTCAAACTCCACATCATCTCCCTCCCCTGACGCCTGGCTGCTGAACAAACCCAGTCCCTCTCCTGTGATCTCACTGTTGTGTGTGTCTATAAAACTTGTGGATGCTTCTTCCTCAACATGTTCTGCCTGGGCTTCAGCCGCCGCGCACTGAGAGCCGCTCAGGCTTTCCGCAGCCACAGAAGCCTGCCGGCTCTCAGGCCGACTCGCTTCCTCCCTGTCAGTTTCATTAGACGGTTCACCAGCAGGGCCGGCCTCGCCCACCACACCGCTGCCGGCACCGGCTTCGGGCCCGCCGGGCAGGACCACCGCGTCCCCGGCCGCAACACCGCCACCGGCCACGGACCCGCCGCCGCCGCTGCCGGCAGCAGCAGCAGCGGAGCCTGCGCGAGACGCAGCGGCAGCCGCCGCCTCTGCCTGACCCGCGCCACCCACCGCATCGGTGCCGTGAGCCGCCGCCTGCTGTTTATGTGGACAGGTGTAGCGTTTATGTCCCACATCTCCACATTCAAAACACTTAATCTGTCCTGAGCTGGCATACACCATGTATGAGCCGTCACCATGTTTGACTCTGAATGAAACCTCAAGTGTCTGTGTGGGCGAGTCCAGGAACATGAACACCTGCCGCCTCAGGGACTGGACGTGTTTCAGTTTGGGGTCTTTACACCCCAAACTCAACGTTTTAAAACCGCTAGCAAACTTCCCGAACCTCCGCAGCTCATTCTCCAGCAGCTCGTTGGGAATGAACGGCGGGACCCCGGATACGGTGATCCGCGTGGAGGGAGCGGACAGCGGGGACACCTGCACAAACAGATCCCGAGGAGAGGAGACGAGGAGAGGAGACGAGGGGAGGAGACGATGAGAGGAGACGAGGAGAGGAGAGGAGGGGAGGAGACGAGACGAGGAGACGAGACGAGGAGAGGAGATGAGGGGAGGAGACGAGGAGAGGAGACGAGGGGAGGAGGCGAGGAGAGGGGAGGAGAGGAGACGAGGGGAGGAGATGAGGAGAGGAGACGAGGAGAGGAGAGGAGGGGAGGAGACGAGGAGAGGAGAGGAGACGAGGAGACGAGGGGAGGAGAGGAGGGGAGGAGATGAGGAGAGGAGACGAGGAGAGGGGAGGAGACGAGACGAGGGGAGGAGGAGAGGAGAGGAAGGGAGGGGAGGGGAGGGGAGAGGAGAGGAGACGAGGGGAGGGGACGAGGGGAGGAGACGAGGGGAGGAGACAAGGGGAGGAGACGAGGAGAGGAGAGGAAGGGAGGGGAGGGGAGAGGAGACGAGGGGAGGAGACGAGGAGAGGAGAGGAAGGGAGGGGAGGGGACGAGGAGAGGAGGGGAGGAGATGAGGAGAGGAGAGGAAGGGAGGGGAGGGGAGAGGAGAGGAGACGAGGGGAGGAGACGAGGAGAGGAGAGGAAGGGAGGGGAGACGAGGGGAGGAGACGAGGAGAGGAGAGGAAGGGAGACGAGGGGAGGAAACGAGGAGGAGAGGAGAGGAGAGGAAGGGAGGGGAGGGGAGAGGAGACGAGGGGAGGAGACGAGGAGAGGAGAGGAAGGGAGGGGAGGGGACGAGGGGAGGGGACGAGGAGAGGAGAGGAAGGGAGGGGAGGGGACGAGGGGAGGGGACGAGGAGAGGAGGAGAGGAGAGGAGAGGAAGGGAGGGGAGGGGAGAGGAGACGAGGGGAGGAGACGAGGAGAGGAGAGGAAGGGAGGGGAGGGGACGAGGGGAGGGGACGAGGAGAGGAGGGGAGGAAACGAGGAGAGGAGGAGAGGAGAGGAAGGGAGGGGAGAGGAGACGAGACGAGGGGAGGAGACGAGGAAACAAGAAAGGACAGAAGAAGAAGAGAAGTAGACAATCAGCCCAACTGTGACTCTAACATCATGACCTCTCTCCCTCCTCCTCCCCCCCCCCCCCCCTGCTCCTCCTCCTCCTCCTCTCTCCCTTCTCCTCCTCCCCCTCCCCCTCTGCTCCTCCTCCCCCCCGCTCCTCCTCCTCTGCTCCTCCCCCTCCTCCTCCTCTCCTCCTCCTCAGTATATTTGAAGCTGTGTACTCGCTGATAAAGAATAAGATCCACCGTCTCCCCGTCATTGACCCGGTCAGTGGGAACGCTCTCTACATCCTGACTCACAAGAGGATCCTCAAGTTCCTGCAGCTCTTTGTGAGTCCACTGTGTTTATTATTGTTGTTGTTGTTATTAATGTTGTAATAATGTTACAGGAAACAACGAGTCATGAGACTGTGAGGAAACATTGATCTGACAGCTTCAGTTGTAACATTGTAACAAAAGTGAGCAGACAGGAAGTGAAACAAGAAGATAAAAGAGAAGCTCAGAGGGAGATAAATTCATCTAACTGCAGTTATCACATGAAGTAACGTTAATACTTCTACTGTAAACAACATGTGCAGCAGTGCCCCCTGCTGGACAGGTGACATGAACAACTGTGTGTGTGTGTGTGTGTGTGTGTGTGTGCACCTGTGTCTGTGTGTGCGCCTGTGTGTGTGTCTGTGTGCGTCAGGTGTGTGAGATGCCCATGCCGGCCTTCATGAAGCAGACTCTGGAGGAGCTGGCTGTGGGGACGTACGCCAACATCGCCTACATCCACCCCGACACGCCGCTCATCACGGCGCTGTCCGTCTTCACGCACCGCCGTGTGTCCGCCCTGCCCGTCGTCGACCACAACGGTAACCGACGGCAACAACACGATTGATCTTTGTAGACAGTGGGCTTAGTGTGACGCGTTGTCTCCCCGTGTGTGTCTGCAGGTAAAGTGGTGGACATCTACTCCAAGTTCGACGTCATTGTGAGTGAATCAGGTGTCAGGATGTTCAGGTCAGAGTTCTGTTGAGTGTGTGGAGAGCTGAGTGTGATCCGTCTCTACAGAACCTGGCGGCAGAGAAGACCTACAACAACCTGGACGTGACGGTGACGCAGGCGCTCAGACACAGGTCGCAGTACTTCGAAGGCGTCATGAAGTGCAACAAACTGGAAACACTGGAGACCATCGTGGACCGCATCGTCAAGGCCGAGGTACCGACCCGCTATCAGTACCATGTCAGAGGTCTGAGAGGATCACGTGACCCGCTGAGTTATTATAAATATTCATGTAGACATTCAGGATTTAGTTCAGTGGTTTCAGAGGTGTGTGTGTGTGTGCGTGCGTGTGTGTGTGTGTGTGCGTGTGTGTGTGTGTGTGTGTGTGTGTGTGTGTGTGTGTGTGTGTGTCTCTGTGTGTGTGTGTGTGTGTGTGTGTGTGTGTGCAGGTTCACAGGCTGGTGGTTGTTGATGAAGAGTCTCGTATCGTCGGCATCGTCTCTCTCTCTGACATCCTGCAGGCGCTGGTTCTGACCCCCGCAGGTACACACAGTACCAGTACACACAGTACCAGTACACACAGTACACACAGTACCAGTACACACAGTGCACACAGTACACACAGTACCAGTACACACAGTACACACAGTACCAGTACACACAGTACCAGTACACACAGTACACACAGTACCAGTACACACAGTGCACACAGTACACACAGTACCAGTACACACAGTACCAGTACACACAGTGCACACAGTTCACACAGTACCAGTACACACAGTACACACAGTACCAGTACACACAGTACCAGTACACACATTACACACAGTACCAGTACACACAGTACACACAGTGCACACAGTACCAGTACACACAGTACCAGTACACACAGTACACACAGTACCAGTACACACAGTGCACACAGTACACACAGTACCAGTACACACAGTACCAGTACACACAGTACCAGTACACACATTACACACAGTACCAGTACACACAGTACACACAGTGCACACAGTACCAGTACACACAGTACCAGTACACACAGTACACACAGTACCAGTCCACACAGTGCACACAGTACACACAGTACCAGTACACACAGTACCAGTGCACACAGTACACACAGTGCACACAGTACACACAGTACCAGTACACACAGTACACACAGTACCAGTACACACAGTACCAGTACACACAGTGCACACAGTACACACAGTACCAGTACTGCTGTGAAGTACAAACTAGCTGCTGCAGTACTCTGTGTTTCAGTAACTGTCTCTCTGTCTGTCTCTCTCTCTGTCTGTCTGTCTGCAGGTCTTGGGAGGAAGGAGTCTCTCCCGTCTCATCTGACAGCTTTGGACTCAACAGAACCAGAAAAGGGATGTAAACCTGAACCAGATCAGGAGAAAGACCAGGACCTGGGACTGGAGCCCAGTGCAGAGACAGAGACTGAAAGTAAAACTGAACTGGACCAGGACCAGGACCAGGACGGAGGACTGGAGCCGGGTACAGAGACAGAGACGGGCTGCGGGGACACTGATACTGCTGAGACCTGCCAGCAGGGGGAGACAGAGGGGGAGACAGAGGGGGAGGGAGACAGTGAGGTGAGACAGACAGAGAGTGAAGACACAGCAGAGACACAGACAGAGGGTGAGACAGGTGGAGACACAGCAGAGACACAGACAGAGGGTGAGACAGGTGGAGACACAGCAGAGACACAGACAGAGGGTGAGACAGGTGGAGACACAGCAGAGACACAGACAGAGGGTGAGACAGGTGGAGACACAGCAGAGACACAGACAGAGGGTGAGACAGGTGGAGACGCAGCAGAGACACAGACAGAGGGTGAGACAGGCGGAGACACAGCAGAGACACAGACAGAGGGTGAGACAGAAGGAGGAGAGGATGGAGGGGAGGAGACGGGTGAAGGAGAGAGGGAGGAAGAGAGGAAAGAGGATGAGGAGGCTGGTGAAGGAGGTGAGGCAGAGGAGGAGGGAGGAGGAGCAGAGGAGGAGGGAGGAGGAGCAGAGGAGGAGGGAGGAGAAGAGGAGGAGGGAGGAGGTGGTGAAGGAGGTGATCAAGGGGAGGAGGGGGAGGCGGCGTGACGTCCTCACCCGGCGTCTCTCTGGACTTTGTTGTGACTCGCCGCACTCCAGCTGCTCACCACAGAAGAAGAAGAGGGACAGGAAGGGGCGGGGCCAAGACGGAGCGCTGACAGAAGGCTGATCTGTGATTGGCCAGGAGGCTCTGAAAGTCAGCTTATCATTGATTGAAGGGCAAGGAGTCGCTACAGGGCTGTGATTGGACGGGTGGTGTGGAGGTGGGAGGGACATGTGGGTGATTGACATGTGCAGGAGCCAATCAGGGATCTGTTATGGTTTTTACTCAGAGGATCATTTATTGTTTCAAGTTTAATCACAGAGATGATCTCTGGAGGTTCTGATTGATTGATTAGAAACACGCTGTGGCTCTGATCCATGACATGTAGATAAAAACAGCTTCAATAATCAATACATACTGTATCAATACATACTGTATCAATCCATACTGATCAATACATACTGATCAATACATACTGTACATACATAAAGCTTGAGAATAAATATAATCCTCAGATGAATTATCTATAAATTCTGGTAAACTCCTCCCAGTAGATGATTTTAGACGAACACAAACTGATTAAGTGTCAATTTCCCATAATGCAACTGGAGTACCTTGACAGTATATCACTGTAACCCTCCACTGGATAAACAATATTCATTAGATCATACAGCCATCTATATATCAGGCTAAAGTCACTGTTAGCTTCTTCAAGCTAAGCTAACCTCCTGCTGCTGCTTCACATTAAAAGACTTCACAGAGTGGCTTTTATTGTGAAACAGCCACAGGAAGTGTAATGTAACATCTGAGGATTATGTTGATTTGAGGCTGGACTGCCGACACACCTGTTGTTGTGACTCTGTTGTGCAGTTACCAGCTGTAACCAGCAGGTGTCACTAAGTCAAGCAGGACTGACTCTGAAGGACCACAAAGAGATTTAAAGAGACAGTGACCTAATCACAGATCAATACACCTGATCAGAGCTGATCAGTGAACTCCTGTACAGATATTATTAGTTAATACAGATATAATCACTTTTTATCCTCATGACCCCTCTGTGATGTCATAGAGGGGCGGGTCCATCACGTCGTTGTGGTGCCTTTCATTTTAGCCGCAGCTTCTGATTGGTCAGAGAGAGTTTTAAATAAGTAATTATTATAATAGTTTTAAGTCCCGATATCACTGAAACACTATTGATCTGCTGTACCAGAGATTATCATGTTATTAGAGACTGTACGTTACGTATCGTTTGATAGACGACAAAATCAAATGTTTGTTATTTTGGTGTAAAAATTTTAAATGATTCTGTACAAAGAACATTTTATTGTTGAACTGATGTATTTATAGTTTCTAGTTGTGTTCACAGATGGACTCGCATGAGATTTTGTAGTTCACAGTGAGACTGTAGGGGGCGCTCACACCGGACGCTCTGGACCATCGCAGTCAAATTTAATATGTCAACAGGCTAATGTTAACGTTAGCTTCTCCACCAGGCTAATGTTAACGTTAGCGTCTCCAACAGGCTAACGTTAACGTTAGCTTGTTTCTGTCTGATGTTGTCGTCCAGCTGACTGTCGATGTCTCCAGACTGAGCTGTGTGGACTTCCTGTTTCTATCAGCTGATGAGGACGATAACGAGTCGCTCTGCTGGTTTTATAAACGTTCTGTGTGTTAATCTGCTGTTAAAAACAATAAAACAAACTGATTTATTTCTTTTAAATTGGTCGTGTTTGAGTTTCAGTCACTCTGCTTCAGCTCTAAGTACATTTACTCAACTACTCTGCTTTAGTACAATTTTTGGGTACTTGAATATTTTCTGCTCTCAATACGTGAGCTCACCACAGTCCAGAGGAAACTGTTGTATAAGTTATTATATATGTTTGTTATGTGATGGTACTTCAGGTCAGTTTAATGTTTAGTAGGTGATAATTACGATGATTCCCTCAACATGTATCAAAAGTGACCCGACGTGATTTAATAATATTCTGCTGAATAAACAGTTCTGTAATCTACCGTCTCACAGCAGGTTACTGTTGAATTTCAGTAAATTACTGTATTTTATGTCTCTGCAGTAAACAGCCGTCAGCAGGGTTTTCATTATTTTACAGTTTGTTTAATGAAATTTAAATTTACAGCTTTTTTAAATTGTTGGTTTTAGTCAAATGACACAAACATGTAGGAGTTCATCTCTTCAGACCGTCTGATACCTATCAGTATACGTTTCAGTATACGCTTCAGTATACGTATCAGTATACGTATACTGATACGTATACTGATACGTATACTGAAGCATATCAGTATACGTTTCAGTATACGCTTCAGTATACGTATCAGTATACGTATACTGATATGCTTCAGTATACATATCAGTATACGCTTCAGTATAGGTTTAAGTATACGTATACTGATACGCTTCAGTATACGCTTCAGTATACGGATCAGTATACATCAGTATACGCTTCAGTATAGGGTTCAGTATACGTATACTGATACGCTTCAGTATACGCTTCAGTATATGGATCGGTATACGTGTCAGTATATGCTTCAGTATACGCTTCAGTATAAGTTTCAGTATACGCTTCAGTATACGTATCAGTATACGCTTCAGTATAGGTTTCAGTATACGCTTCAGTATACGTATCAGTATACGTATCAGTATACGCTTCAGTATAGGTTTCAGTATAGGTTTCAGTATACGCTTCAGTATACGTATCAGTATACGTATCAGTATACGCTTCACTAGGCTCAGACACGATTCAGTTCTTAATGTTTGGTCATTCAGTTACATTGTGAATTAAAATAAGCTCTTTGTGTTGTGTCAGGACTCAGGACGGTTACGACTGTCTGCTGCCACTGAAGTCGACAGATGTAGAAACACTTCCTGTCTGAACGAACATCTTGACATGGTGGATATAATCTGAGATGATGACCTCATGATGACCTCATGATGACTGTCTTGTGACCAACATCCAGAGAGCTACGTCTAATCACACTGAACCTCACAGACCAGCAGACTTCAGTCCAGTTCTCCTTCTTTCTGTTAAAATCCACATGTCTTCCAGACTTCAGACTGTTGTTGATCCCTCACAAACATGGATCCAGTAGGGCGGCGTCATGCGAACACAACAGTCCGGTTCTGAACCTTAACGAGATTTGGAGTCATCGACTGACTCATAAAACATTTATACTGATGTTCTCACACCTCTCATGTTAAACACACTCCTACAGTTTAATAAAGTCCTCTCTGGGCCTCCATACGCCAGGACCCTCCAGTTCTGGTCCTGTGAGCGGAGCAGTCTGATGAAAACCCAGCTGCTGAGGTGAAATCACCTGTTTCATGTTTCCTGTTGTTCACTCATCAGATTACTGTTTAAATTAGATGTTTGTCTCCATGGTAACGCTGCCACAGTCTGTGATTGGCCTGTTGAAAGAGTCCTTTCACCGCCTGTGTCTCTATAGAACCGTGACATGTGCAGTATCATCGACCCGCAAAGCTCCGGCCCAGCACATTCTATTGAGTCCACGCACACACAGACACACACAGACACACACATACACACACACACCCACCCCCACACACACACACACACACACACACACACACACACACAGCAGAATCAGCAGACACATCAGGATGAAGGGAAAGCGCCGAGGCAGCAGAACCTGTTAAAGCCCGGTCTTTTGTCCGGCCGGTGGCCCCTGGGCCCTCGCTCGCCCCTCGCTCGCCCCCCTGCAGTATATATTGGGGTGTCCAACTTTTTCTCTGTTACACTGTGTGTGTGGTTGTGGGCCAGGTTGGACTTCATCCAGTGGGCAAAATGTCGCAGTACTCTGGAAAGGTGAGTGACAGCAGCTGTAATGTGGAGACGGAGCTGAGAGTCTAACAGGAAACATTTATTTAAAGGAACTTTGTTTTTATTTTGTCTTTTACCATCTAATTCTTCCATCGTATCAGACGAGTCTTTGAATTTAAATTGCTTGTTTTTTGAATGGAGTTTGGTGTGATGTTCCTGCTGTGCTGACTGACAGCAGCTGTAGCTCTGAAGGGAATATAATGACATTTATTTATATTTATTTATGCAGATGAGACATTATTTAGCACTGCTGTTGTTCTCTGTATCTCTACATACATCAGATGATTCTGTCAACATGTCTCTTCACCAGTTTGTCGATCAGCAGTCAAACAATTTATTTAAAGAAACTGTTTTTTCAGACTAGCTTCTTCTTTCTAAACTAAGTTCCTGATGAGTCTGAGTTCTGACGTTAATGTCAAAACTCATAATTCAAACATCTTCCATAATATCAGACGCATCTCCTGCATTTAAATAGCTTGATTTTTGAATGGAGTTTGGTGTGATGTTCCTGCTGTGCTGACTGTGGCAGCAGCTGTAGTTTTATTTCTGAGGATGATGTCATTTTATTTTGTGTTACAAGTTTTCTTTTATTTTCAGATGAAATCTGCAGTAATTAGTTTAAATGTCCAGAACAGAAATCTGAACTGAGACAAACAGTTAATGTGAAACACTAACCTTCAGGGTTCTGTCAGAACTTCTGTCCAGCAGCTGAATTCTTCATCAAGTCAGAAGTTTTCTCAGTGAATATGTTGATTATTTCTCAGATCACCTTCTACGAGGGGAAATGCTTCACCGGCAGGAAGCTGGAGGTCAGAGGTGACTGTGATAACTTCCAGGACCGTGGCTTCATGAACAGGTGAGAAGAGTCCAGATGATCCACAAACACACGGGCCACGTTTTCATCAGACCCTGGAACCTTCAGTACCGACAGTCATATGTGGCGTCCATGTTGGGTGTTTGGTGGTTAGGAGTCCAGAAGAATCAGAACAAATCTGTTTTAAAGAGTTTATTGTGTTCGCTCAGAAACCTCAATAAACTGAAGTCGGTCCCGGGACCAGACAGAACCGGACCCCCCAGGGCTCCTGGTTTTATACCCAGTAGATCTCGAGGAGTCTCCACCTGTTTTAATTCATCAAAGCCTGATCACAGCAGGTTAAACTGTCTCCATGGCGATGATCATTAACTCTCCTGATGAGTCCGCACTTCCTGTTGTTTTTCACATTAAAAGTCTTCCTTTAAAGGAACGTTTGCAGGTGAACATGGAGGAAGTGTTGAGCTCCATGAATGTTCTTGTGTGTGTTGTCAGGGTGAACTCTATCCGTGTGGAGAGCGGCGCCTGGATCTGCTACGATCACCCCGACTTCAAGGGCCAGCAGTACATCCTGGAGCACGGAGAATACCCAGAATTCCAGAGGTGGAACTCCCACAACGACCACATGGGATCCTGCAAGCCCATCCGCATGGTACGTCCTCTGATCGGGTCCATCTTCTTTAGTATCCAACCTCGACCGGCTCACAGAGGACGGTCATGTTCCCCAGAGGATGAACCCTGAAGATAATGACCTCTCCTGTAGCGCCACCCTCAGGCCAAAATGTGACCTTGTACACTGCAGACGATCAGTGAAACTACTCTGTGATTTAATTCTCTTTTACATTCAAGCTTTTATTCGAAGTAGATTTCACTTCGTTACGTCTCCAAAACTGATAAATAGATTAGAAATAAACAAATAAAAGCAGAAAGCAAGAAGAAGGAGGAGCGAAGGAGGTTCTGACTGTGAGCTTCATGTTTATGTTGTTTTGTATTTGATGTGTTGAGACGATCAACCATCAGAAATCCTTTAAAGAATCAATGAAATGTTTAAAACCTCTGATTTGTTGGGTGACGTGTGGAGGACGCATGGATCTATAGAGATAAAGTGACATCTTCACTGTCCCCCTTCAGCACGGCGAACACTACCGCATCGAGCTGTTCGAGGCCTGTAACTTCTCCGGTCAGTGTGTGGAGATCTGCGACGACTGTCCCTTCCTGCAGAGCCGCGGCTTCTCCAAGAACTGCATCAACTCCGTCAAGGTCTACGGAGACGGAGCGTGAGTGACACACAGACACAACATGTAACGTTAGGACGGGACATCACAGGTCCACGCCGTGAGACAAGCTGACTTCTGTGATGGCGTCCGACTCGTCTTATAATCCCACAGCATCGTTATTTGACGAGTTGGGAAAGAGACTCAGGAGTCAACTTGTCTTTCTAGTAGCAGCTTGAACCTGATCACCTTCAGGTGTCAGACATTTAAAATGTGACAGAGTGCATTGTGGGAAATCTGATGGACAATTTTACTAATGCGTGATGTTTCTTCCAGCTGGGTGATGTACGAGGAGCCCAACTTCCGTGGTCGCATGTACATCGTGGAGCGTGGAGACTACTGCAGCCATAACGAGTGGCAGGCCCAGAACCCCAACATCCAGTCCATCCGCAGGGTCGTCAACTACTTCTAAACCCCGACCCGCTCCAGTGACTTGTACCAGCGCTGTAATCATGTACAATAAATAAACCCAGACTGACAGAAGACAACAGGTTTTTTATCAAACACTGTGTGTGTTGTTTTGTGTGACCACATGAACACATCACCAACAACACAATCATAATCAACAATAACGTGCTCTTAATGACGTTAATGATTCAAACGACCTGAAAGAAACATGTTCTCCTAAAGAACCGGACCTGAGCAGAACTTCACAGGAGGCAGGTTTATAAGTACAACACAACTCAGACACGAGGCGACTTCACAGGCATCAGATACATAAAACAAGCAGGAAGAAAGAAAACTGACACAAGTTAAGAAGAAGGAAAGTTACAAGAGAAGAGCCGAGACTAAAGAATAAAGTCACAGCTCGGCCCAAAGGTCTTCGGTCCCGATTTAAAGAGCTTGTTCCAGATGTTTGGATCATAATAACTGAACGCTGCTTCTCCAGGTTTAGTTCTGACTCTAAAGCAGACCTGAGCCTGACGACCTCTGAGGTCCGGACGGTTCAGGTCTTTATAAACCAGCAGCAGGATGTTGAAGTCTATTTTCTGACTGACAGGAAGACACAGTTACAGAAGTCGAGTCTGCTGGAGATAATAAACTCTGAAAATATATATATGTTCATATATTTCTACAGGAGGCACAATTATGAGATGAAAAGCCGACATTTTGAGAAAACATAATTATTTGATACATTTTGACTCAAAATGGAAACATTTTTCCATCAAGCTTGTGTTGTTTAACTGGCAGAAATGGGCTTTTATTATTATTATTATTTATTATTATCATTTATTATTATGATTATTATTATGTATTAATGTATATTATTATTAATACTAATATTATTATGATTATTATTATTATCATTTAATATTATGATTATTGTGATTTATTATGATTATTGTTATTATTATTATGTATCTATCTTTAGCCTCCAACCTGAGTCCATTCAGAAACACACAAAGTGAAGGTTATAACTCAGCTGACACTGAGCTGCTGTGAACATACGAGTGTTTGCAGATGAAGCAGATGTTGAGGAGCTTCTGTGACGCTGGAGGAATCTACTCTGAGAGCGAGCTGTCATTAAAGTGCAGCTGCTGCTGTTAAAGACAGAGTCCTGATATTACAGGCTGAAAGTGGTTCAAGCCTTATTTCTCTTAGAAATGAATTTATATATATAAATATATTTATATATTGGATAATAAGATATTTATATTACTGGTTGTATGACGTTATAGCCAAATTATAGCTCTGAAACATTACGTGTATATATATATATATATATATATATATATATATATCATACATACGAGCAGCAGGAATCATCAGTTAGGATAAAGAAACATGTTTGAATTTTATCCAAGAACACAAAGAAGTTTTGGACTCTTCAGCGTTTCACTGTTGACGTCCTGACTGGGTTCAACATCAGCTTCACTCACAGACGTCTGCAGAACTTATTCTGGTTCAGTTTTTATGATGGACTCAAACCCTGAACCCTGAGCTGAACCCTGAGCTGGAGGCTGAGCTGGAGGCTGAGCTGGAGAGCCACTGACCACCAGGCTGCTGGAGGGTCAGCTGAGTCGCTCACCTGGTAAAGTGTTCCTACTACATGATCCTGAGGTTGAGGGTTTGAATCCTCCTCTTCTTCTCCTTCTTCTTCTTCTTCTTCTTCTTCTTCTTCTCCTTCTTCTTCTTCTCCTTCTTCTCCTCCTTCTTCTTCTTCTCCTTCTTCTTCTTCTCCTTCTCCTTCTTCTTCTCCTTCTTCTTCTTCTCCTTCTTCTTCTTCTCCTTCTCCTTCTTCTTCTCCTTCTTCTTCTTCTCCTTCTTCTTCTTCTTCTTCTCCTTCTTCTTCTCCTTCTTCTTCTTCTTCTCCTCCTTCTTCTTCTTCTTCTCCTTCTTCTTCTCCTTCTTCTCCTCCTACATGACCCCGTGGACTCGGAGGAGCAGAGCAGCTGAGGTGTGATGAGCTGATCACAGCTGCTGATGACATGTGACGTCATATTAACATATAATATTTAATAATTCAATAATCAAAGTGATACATGAAACGCAACACTCAGGCTGTGACGTCACATATCGGCTTCACTGCGCTCTCGTGTAGTTTGTCCGCGCCTGCTCGCCGTACACACAGTCCCGAGACAACAGACGTGTTTGCGCATGCGCCCGAACATCAACAGCAGCCCAGCAGGAAGTGGAGCAGCAGACAGGCAGTCACAGGTCCACGGTACCTACAGGTCCACGGCAGACTGAGCCGGTACATGTTCTGGACGTGGCTGTCTCTGACGGGTCCGCGGTGATCCGTGTCCGTGCTGCCGGAGCTAACGTCAGCTAGCTCGGCTGCTCAGAGCCTCGGTCCGGCGCGTGACGGACCGTGAGACGGGCTCGGTGAGTAGAACTGTGAGCGTGCAGACACTCAGCTGACCCAGTTCTGAAGGGTCCGAGTTCTGTTCACACACAGAAACCTCCGACACAAACCGGAGCAGAGAAAATCTGAACGCCATCTTTGTTTTCTGTTGTCCAGCCGCCATTAGGAGAGAGAGGCTGCTGAGTGTGGAGCGGGTCGAACCAGAACCACGAGCCGAGCCAGAGGTCAGAGGTCCCAGCTGCTGCTGCCTCCACACTGAGAGGAGTCATGTTTGAGAACTTCAGAGAGAGACTTCACATGGTCCAGCAGGACTTCACCACGGGCTTCAAGACGCTTGGAGACAAATCCAGAGACCCGAGGACCCGGAGGCAGCCCCGGTATGAAGACAGCCTTCCTCACTTCACCGCTGGACTGGAGGTCCTCAGCAGGTACGAGGAGAGCTGGTTTCCGCTCCACAAGAGGACCAAAGAGTGTGCGGAGGCCGCCGAGGCTGCAGACGGAGACGTGGTCATGCTGTCGGCTCACTGGGAGAGAAGAAGAGTGGCTCTGACCCAGATCCAGGACCAGCTGCACAGCCTGCCGGCCTTCATCGCCGAGCTGGACGCCATCACCGCCAACATAGCGCACCTGGAGGGCGACTTCGAGGAGATGGAGAGCCGGCTGGTGTACCTGGAGACGCTGTGCTGTCAGTGTGAGCAGCAGACGCTCAAGCAGCATCACGTCAGCGAGCTGGAGGTCTACAAGAAGAAGAAGAGGAGGGAGCTGGAGCTGCTGGAGGTGGAGCTGAACTCTCAGCACGCTCTGAAGGTGGCGGAGCTGGAGCAGGCGGCGCAGCAGAAACTGAGGGAACGGCAGAAAGTTTACGAAGAAGCTTTCAACCAGGACGTGAAGCAGTACCTGACCACCGGACAGCTGCAGCACAGGCAGCGAGGGGCCGCCGACGTGACGGTCCTGGATCAGGTGACCGTCACCAACACGTCCGACCAGGAGGCGCTGGACGACTTCCTCAACTCCCTTGGTGATGACATCAGCACTGGGTCATCCCTGACCTCAGGTCCAGACCTCGAGTCCTTCTCCTCCGGGTCTGCGATGGCCCAGACTCCTCCCACCAGCAGCCAGCTGTCCAACCAGGACGCAGCGTGGGAGCAGGAGGAGGAGGCGGCCAGCGAGGAGAGCGACAAGCCTCTGGTGCAGTCGGACGAGGAGGACGTTCAGCCCGATCTGTCACTGGTCGGCTCCGATGACAGCGACCCAGCCGGAGACGAGCCCTCTGGGTAACCTAGCAACCAGGCCCTGAAACTGTCCACCGGGTCGTTTCACACCAGCTCACCTGCAGTGAAAGACGAACCATCAGTGAGGCTTAAAGGTGCAGTACGTAAGACTGACCAGAGGAACGCTAACTGCTGCTAACTGTGGCTATCATTAGCCCTGTTAGCTCTGTTAGCCAAGCAGCCAGTAAACAGGGGAGTGTTGGTGTTTACACGGCTAGCAGGAGAGCTCTGGACCAGACCGGGCCAGGCTAGCTGGTTAGCATGCTAACTTCAGTAGAATCTGACGTACTGCACCTTTAAAACACACGATGACGTTTAACCCAAACAGTCAGAACTGAAAAGTGTCAGAACAACATGAGCTGTGAACGGTTCTGGAGTCTGTGTGAGTTGCTATGAAATGACCCTGTTGCCCCTCAGAACCGCCCCGGTGCTGCCCCGGACTTCAACTGGACATCTCTGCTTCCTCTGGAGTCAGGAACTGATTTCACTCATTTGATCTGAAAACCTGCCTTAAAGACCTGAACCGGACCGGTCCAGACTGTGAGGAAAAATTCTGACCCTGATAAATCAGCTGATAAACACACAGTTCTCTGCAGTGATGCTTTGAATGTGATGACATTCCTGTTCCTCATGGAGCTCATTGATCAGAGCTCATTGATCAGAGCTCGTCTGTAGTGAAGAGAGACGGATGATGTATTGATCCTGTTTGAGTCTCACACATGATGTTTGTCTTCAGACGGTGACGTCATCATAAAGACGACACAGCCGCCGGCGCCGTTAGTGACGTCGTCTCCTGACTGAAACACTGTAGAGCTGCTCCTGTACATCAGCAGCTCACAGAACTGAACCAGAACCAGAACTGCAGTTGTCACTATGAGCAGATTTATTGTGATGTTCATCTTGTTTACGAGCTTTTCTGAGCCCAGCTGGCTCCATGTTGGTGTTGGTTCTGGTTCTGATGAGACGATGTAGTTCACTGAGCGCTTCAACACAAAACTACATGAGGTTTGACTTTAATACAACAAACTGACAAACATCATGTGACTGATGACCCAGTTCAACTGGATCAGTACATCATGTGTCTCCTCGTCCACTGATGATCACATTTTTTCCTGAAATCAGTTCATTATATTTAGCCGACAGTCTGACAGTGTTGTGTGTGTGTTGTGTGTCCTCCTCCTGTGGCGGCTCTGATTGGTCTGTTCAGTTTCTCTGAGCTGAGTCTAAATGTCGACGGCGCCCTCTGTTGGGATCAGGTCAAATAGCACCACAGACTGGTTCAGCTGGAGGTCCATCGACACTTCGCTGCCTCATGTTGATCATTTTGGTACGATTCATTTTCCTCTGAGTGTCAAATATATATTTCTGTTTCTAACACATCAGTAAAACTAAACTATGACTAATGTGACTGCTGAACAGAACCAGGAGAAGATGTCAGAGAGTAAAACGTGTATCTGGTGTGAATGAAACAGCTGTGAGGTGTTGATTCATCATTGATCCCTAAAACTGATCAGTGTGATCGCTGCTCTGTTCTCTGGTTCAACGATGAGGCTGAGTGTGCTCTGCATTTATATTATTATTATTATTATTATTATTATTAACAGTGAAGTCTCGTCTGTTGAGTCAGAGCTGCTGCAGTTTGCTCCACAGCAGCTCTGACTCTGTGTTGAAGCTCTTTAAAGGTGCAGTATGTAAGAAATTAAATCTGAAACACTCAAACATGATCAACAGTGTGAAGAAACAGCAGAAGAGCTCCAGAGGTATCTGCTGGAGTTAGCATGCTAGCCAGCCTGAAAACCTCTTCCTCCCAACAGGACACAGTTAGCAGCAGTTAGCTCGTGTGGTGGTCTGCTGCCCCCTGGCTGTTGGGAGGTGAACAGGTGTCCAGTTCTTACACTCTGCACCTTTAAGTCTGCAGCTTCTCTAACAGCGAGCTGTCTAACGTCTCTAACTGCTCAATAAACAACATCCTAACATCTTCTGTCTGACGCCTCTGATTCATCATCAAACAGCTGCTGGGACGGTCCAACTGCTCGTCACATTAACTGGGGACAGACGTGTGGGCGGGGACAGACATGTTGTGGGCGGGGACACACGTGTTGTGGGCGGGGACAGACATGTTGTGGACGGGGCGCTGCGTCTCAGAGCTGTTTAACTACAAACATTGAAGAAGAAGAAGAAGTCGACCTGGGTTAAACTAATAATAACTAGCATGAACTGATACAAATATAAACTATGCACTGGTATGACTGTCATAAAGTCCTGGATGATCTGATTCGTCCTGGGAGGCTCTAGTATGACCTGGTGTGTGTAGTGGTGTGTACAGGTTTGTACAGGTGTGTACGGGTGTGTGCAGGTGTGTAGTGGTGTGTACAGGTGTGTAGTGGTGTGTACAGGTGTGTGCAGGTGTGTGCAGGTGTGTACAGGTGTGTAGTGGTGTGTAGTGGTGTGTACAGGTGTGTACAGGTGTGTAGTGGTGTGTAGTGGTGTGTGCAGGTGTGTAGTGGTGTGTACAGGTGTGTACAGGTGTGTAGTGGTGTGTGCAGGTGTGTGCAGGTGTGTAGTGGTGTGTGCAGGTGTGTGCAGGTGTCAGTGTGCAGGTCCGTGGCGTCGCCTCCCTGTTGTATAATCCACCTGCAGGCTGTTTGTTCTTCTCATGTCAAACACACAGGTGTGATTGTGTGAACAGAAAAGGTCAATGCAGCACGTCGTCCTCCATCAAAGTCAGCGTGTGTGTGTGTGTGTGTGTGTGTGTGTGTGTGTGTGTGTGTGTGTGTGTGTGTGTGTGTGTGTGTGTGTGTGTGCCTTCATCAGTCCAGCTTCCTGTCTGACCAGGTAACGCAGCAGAACCATGACTGTACTTTCTTCTACTCGTGTCCGTCCACCAGTCAGAACTTGTTTTGTTTGCAGGTGTCATCAGATCTGGATCGGTTCTGGTGGATTTTAACGAGCAGGTTTTAAACGCACCACACGTGCACGTGGATCAGCAGCAGGTGAACGTGGCTTTGAAACACCTGCAGCAGGTGTGTCGCTGCTGACGCCAACAGGATGTCCTGCTGCTGCTGCTGTGGTGTGAGTCCCAGAGGAGAGCTGCTGGAGGGTAAACACACAACACACACAACACACACAACACAACACAACACAACACAACACACACTGTCTGAACACACAACACAACACAACATACACAACACAACACAACACAACATACACTGTCTGAACACACAACACAACACACACTGTCTGAACACACAACACAATACAACACAACACACACACACTGTCTGAACACACAACACACACAGACTGAACACACAACACAACACAACACAACACAACACACACAACATACACTGTCTGAACACACAACACAACACACACTGTCTGAACACACAACACAATACAACACAACACACACACACTGTCTGAACACACAACACACACAGACTGAACACAACACACACACACACAGTCTGAACACACAACACACACAACACACAGTCTGAACACACAACACACACAACACACACTGTCTGAACACACAACACAATACAACACAACACAACACACACACACACAGTCTGAACACACAACACAACACACACTGTCTGAACACACAACACAATACAACACAACACACACACACTGTCTGAACACACAACACACACAGACTGAACACACAACACAACACAACACAACACAACACACACAACATACACTGTCTGAACACACAACACAACACACACTGTCTGAACACACAACACAATACAACACAACACACACACACTGTCTGAACACACAACACACACAGACTGAACACAACACACACACACACAGTCTGAACACACAACACACACAACACACAGTCTGAACACACAACACACACAACACACACTGTCTGAACACACAACACAATACAACACAACACAACACACACACACACAGTCTGAACACACAACACAACACACAGTACAGTACAGTGAACTGCAGTAAAAGGTGAATATGTTGAATCATTAACAGTAATAAATAATCGTTTGCTCATTCATTCTCAGGTTAAATCAGGTGTGATCATCAGGAAACACAACAGACTCACACTGAACTGAGAAGACTACACGTTGTTTGAATAGTTTGATTACTTCTAAACTAGTGAAATAAAGTTATTAATATATATAATATAATATTATGTGCATATAAAATCAGTGTTGGGCAAGTTTCCTTCAAAATGTAATATATTACATGTAACTTAGTTTCTTAAAGAAACAACAATAAACGCTTCACTTCGGTCGGTGACGAGGATCATGTGACACAACTGTAGTAATTTATTACTGAAATATTAGTAACGTGTAATATTACTGTTACTGCTGAAGCTCCACCGCTGTGTTTAATATAATATAACATGGTGTAATATAATAAAATATAATGTAATGTAATGTAATAATCTCAATCCTCAGTGTCTCCCTGTTGTCAGTAGTGAGAGTGCAGCAGAGGGCGCTGTCTCTCCTCCACTGTGTGTCTGCAGCACGTTATAAACACACACACACACACACACACACACAACACAACACAACACAACACAACACATCGCGACAACATGTCACATGTGATCATTAAGTTTGAATCAGCTGGACTGAGACACGTCCATCATTGATGTGACGTCAGAGTGTGTGCGGCAGGTGAGGTCACGTGTCTCTCTGCAGGGATCAGGAGGAAGGAGCGGCTCGTGAGCGGAGAGGAGGAGGAGGAGGAGGAGAGCAGGAGGACCATGGACATCTCTCTGCTCAGAGAACAGTACAGGAGCAGCAGGGAGACTCAGCGGAGACACACTCAGGTGCTGCTGCTCAGGACAGGTGAGCGGAAACACGGCGGCTCGTGTCGCGCGCAGGAAGTTGTTCAGAAAACATCAGATTTAGTTTTAGAGAGAAACTCTGAAATGTTGGAGTGTGAGGAGGAAACGTGTCGCTTCAGGAGGAAGTGTTGATTAGAAACTCCGAGAAGTGACTTTATTTACCTGTCGAGCTGCCGGATGTGAACTTCCTGATCTGAGATTTCAGAATAAAAGCACGCAGAACAGGCGTTTCACTGAGGCTCTGTCACCAGAAGGTTTGTGTCCTACAATCAAATATTCAAATCAAGTTCTTTAGTAAAGAATAGTAATACTACCGTGTACAAATACTCAGCCACAACATCGCCAGACTCCCTTAACAAATGTGGTGATTTTAAGAGTTGTTGAGTTAAAACAAACTCTCTAACGTAGTGAAACTCTGTCTCTGACAGACTCTGAATCATTGTCTCCTTGTTGTAAATTCAGCATTAAATGAAAACAGTCAGTTGTTTGTTTCCTTGTACAAAGTGTCAGTTTGTGGCAGCATGGCTGTACCAGCCTGTCTGCTTCTGTGTCTACAGTGCTAAAGTCTTACCTGCCAACATGTAGCAGCTGTTTGAACACACTGTTTACACTGATTTCACCATTTACACTCAATTTATGAAAGAAGAAACATGTTATTGATCTAAACATGTCACATTTTACAAACACACTAAACAGTAACCAGTATAGGCGACTTCTTTGTCCCCAGACTCCCTTAACAAATGTGTCAGTTTAGTGAGTTGTTGAGTTGGAGACACTTTATAAACTGTGTGAAACTCTGTCTCTGACTGATTCTGACTGATTTGTTCCTTCTTGTAAATTCAGCAAATGTTCTACATGAACTTCTTTCTGTCTTTGAGTAGAAACTTGACTGAGCTGGACTCGTCCATCACTCAGGACGGATGTTGACGTGTTTCAGTTATTTTTCGCTCTCTGTCTCAGTGTCGGAGGAAGTGTCGGAGGCCGTCAGCATCATCCCCGTCGCTCAGGGTTTGACGTCGCCATGGGAACCAAACCGCAGCCCACCACCAGCTGTAACCTTTGACCCCGTCCCGACAACCTACGACCCCTGGCACGTCCACCTGGGCCTCCACCGGCGCTCTCATTCTGCTGTCACCGTGCAGCTCATAGCTCCGTCCCCAGAAACAACGAACACAGACAGTTCCCCCCGGTCAGTCTCTGATCGATCACTTTCATTGATTTAAATTCTGATGCAGAGATCAGTTAGATATCACAGACAAACCCGTCTGGCTTTAGAGCCTCGGTTCAGATAAGAAGAACGTCAGTGGGTCCCTTCAGGATCAGCTCTTTGTAAATTCACGTCTGTGTCTCTGGTGGACGTTGAACCATCATCTGAGTCTGACGGTCTCCATGTTGTCTTTCTCCTCCAGACGTTCCTCGTCGTCCTCAGAGGCCGTCAGCTCACGACAGGATGTGGATTCACCGAGCAGCTCCAGACCAACGTCTCCTTACAGCTCGTCCACCACAGAAGAAGACCCCTTCAACACAGGCAGGTCCAGAGGAGACCCAGATCCTGGATCCCCTGAGAGATCAAGAGGAGATCCAGAGAAGATGGATCCAGTCCAGGTTTCTGTCTCCGCTTTGATTGATGCTTCAGAGCTAAACCCGAGCGATGGATCCAAACAGGATCATCCCGACGGCTCTCTCACCAGCTCTGAGGAAAGCTCCACCCCCGTCGCCTCCATCGCCTGCTCCCCCAGCAGCTCCACCTCCAGCCTGCATGAAGATCTGAATGAGGACCGGTCTGCAGGGAGGAAACCCAGTAAAGACGTCCTGCGGACCAGCAGTGCCTCGCCCTGGGCGGGCTCCAGGGAGTTCTCTGCCCCGGCCCTCAGGTTCACCAGGCAGCTGAGCCTCGGGGGGGTGGGCTCCTCCATGGGGGTCCACCTGAACCAGAACTACCACCCGTTCCCCAACAGGAAGACCCCGAGGATCTCTGAGGCCGCCAGGAGGCTGGGGATGTACTCGTCCTTCTGAGGATGAATTATTAATCCTGAGACTCTTTAATGGAGCCCAAAGTGTTCAACATCAGATCAATAACAATAAATATGAGACAAACATGAATGAATTGTATAAAATGTGTTTATGATTGAAGAAATGATTCAAACTTAATCATGTTTAAAACATCTGAGGTGATGAGTTCAGCTGGAGACTGAACTGTCATACGTCTGATGTTTTTCATCCTTCACATTTCAGATGATTGATAATCAATAAAGACGTCACAGCTGCGTCTGAAGCTTGCTGTGATTCAAATCATTTATCAGCACGTTTATTCCTGTTTACAGTCATTCACATGATGTTTCACAAATTAAATTCAAATCTGTCATTGTGTAATAAGAGATGAAAAGGTGACGCGCAGCATTTTAATTACACAAGTAAATTAAAGTCACGATCAGAGAAAGTTCATACACGTTCACATTCATTAAATCCTGTATGTCATTTATAAATAATGTATCAACTTTATCAGACGTAAGAAGTCAGATTTTGTTTCATGACACAATTTCATGTTTTACAAAACTTTTCCTGCAGATTAATAAAGAACAAAAGTGCCAAATATTAATATTAGTAACCATGAAAATGTGAAATAATCCCACATGTTTAAATATGATACAACAACTGACCTGAAAATACATTGTGAAAAGAAGGATGATATATTAAAAAAATAATAAACCGACTTTAAAAATTGTGTTGCTTTATTTATAACTTTGAATTGTTCTGTAGAGATTGTAGACTATTCATACTTTATTCCTTTAATCAGATCCACATTAGCTTCCACAGATCAGTCACTAATCTTCCCGGGGTCGTTAGAAACTACAAAAATGACTTAGTAATTTTATTTTGTTTTATTTATTTTATTAATCAAATACAATTTGATGTTGTTTTATATAATAATTTAATTCAATTATTTATTTATTTTATTGTATTTATTTTTATTTTATTTTATATTATTTTACATTATTTTATTGTATTTATTTTATTTTATGTTATATGATTTTATTGTATTTATTTTACATTATTTTATTGTATTTATATTATTTTACATTATTTTATTGTATTTATTTTACATGATTTTATTGTATTTATTGTATTTACATTGTTTCGCACTGTGCCTGCATCGCCTCTTCTTAACTTCAGTCACAGAAACGCTGCGTCACATTTGACCCTCTCGCAGCGCCGTCGTAGACCTAAGATCGTCTATTTCTGCGAAGACGCGTCTCATGGCTGTGACGCACCCGCCGAGCTGTTCGCTCGATTTTGTCTGACGTGGGTTCCGTTAACGGGATCTTGAAACGTGCTCAGAGTGAGACCTCTTGCGTGCGTCGTCACCTCCTTCCGAGAAACGATAAATGTACCAAAACAAGCGCACCGAGCTGCGGGACGAGCGGAGGTTAGCGTGGATTTAACGGAGACTTCTGACCGCGGAGCTGTTTGTCACCGTGTCCTCTGACAGCGAGGTGAGTGACGGAGAGGTGTAACAGCCTCTGACGGCAGAGCAACGAGTCAAACCAGCGGAATAAGCTGCTTACGGTGTGAACACAGTGTGGACTGTAACGTTAGAGTGAGTGGTGACAGGAAGTGTTAGCTAGCTGTTAGCACTGCGAATAATACAGAAACTGCGTCACTCAGTCGGAACCAGCCTGCTCTCACTGAACACTGATGTGAGCTGACATCAGCGGTGATGTTCCGCATGAAGCTTCTGTGAGGCGAAGACACCACAAAGCTTCAGGAGAGTTCACAGCGACTAACACAGCGAACAGAGAGCAGGAGGGAAGTTTAATCAGTAGTTCAGGAGGTTCTGCTCACAGATTAAACTGAGTCCAGAGGTTTGATTCAACTTCTCTGAAGTTTGAGGAAACAAAGAGATTTACTAAGTAATATTTAGACTGGAGTCCATATGTACGGTGGCCCTGAGGGTCAGAAATCACAGATATACATATAACATGAAATATAAAGTATTTCAGAAAACATGATGACACTGAGGAACATGTTGCCTCTTCTGAAGTGTTAATACCTGTCCAGCTCCACAGACACGGGCTCCTACGTTTCCCATAATGCATCTGTAAGTGTTTCCCATCTTCCTGCTCCTGCAGAGGCAGCAAAGACACGAACAGTCTGCTCAGCATCACTGAGCCTGAACACCACACAGACATGAGCTTTACAGAGATCACACGTTAAAATGATCATAAACCTAATGTCATAATGAGAGTAAAGATATAGATGAAGGGAAGTGATCGTAAGCTCTCCGCTCCCTCCCTCCTCTCCTCTCCTCCTCTCCCTCTCCTCCTCCTCTCCTCCTCCTCTCCTCTCCTCTCCTCTCCTCCTCCTCCTCCTCCTCCTCTCCTCTCCTCCTCTCCTCCTCCCTCCTCCTCCTTTCCTCTCCTCTCCTCCTCCCTCCTCTCCCCGTCCTCCTCCTCTCCCCCTCCTCTCCTCCTCCCTCCTCCTCCTCTCCTCTCCTTTTCTCTCCTCCCTCCTCTCCTCCTCTCCTCTCCTCCTCCCTCCTCCTCCTCCTCTCCTCTCCTCTCCTCCTCCTCTCCTCCTCCTCTCCTCTCCTCCTCTCCCCTCCTCTCCTCTCCTCCTCCCTCCTCTCCTCTCCTCCTCCCTCCTCTCCTCCTCTCCTCTCCTCTCCTCCTCCCTCTCCTCCTCTCCTCCTCTCCTCTCCTCTCCTCCTCCCTCCTCCCTCCTCTCCTCCTCTCCTCTCCTCTCCTCCTCCTCTCCTCCTCTCCTCCTCCCTCCTCCTCCTCTCCTCTCCTCTCCTTTCCTCTCCTCTCCTCCTCCCTCCTCTCCTCCTCTCCTCTCCTCCTCTCCTCTCCTCCCCTCCTCCTCCTCTCCTCTCCTCCTCCCTCCTCCCTCCTCCTCTCCTCTCCTCCTCCTCTCCTCTCCTCCTCTCCCCTCCTCTCCTCTCCTCCTCCCTCCTCTCCTCCTCTCCTCTCCTCTCCTCCTCCCTCCTCTCCTCCCCTCCTCTCCTCTCCTCCTCCCTCCTCTCCTCTCCTCCTCCCTCCTCTCCTCCTCTCCTCTCCTCTCCTCTCCTCCTCCTCTCCTCTCCTCTCCTCTTCTCCTCTCCTCCTCTCCTCCTCCTCCTCTCCTCTCCTCCTCTCCTCCTCCTCCTCCTCCCTCCTCCTCCTCTCCTCTCCTCTCCTTTCCTCCTCCCTCCTCTCCTCCTCTCCTCCTCCTCCTCTCCTCTCCTCTCCTCTCCTCTCCTCTCCTCTCCTCCTCCCTCCTCTCCTCCTCTCCTCCTCCTCTCCTCTCCTCTCCTCTCCTCTCCTCTCCTCTCCTCTCCTCCTCTCCTCCTCCTCTCCTCTCCTCTCCTCTCCTCCTCTCCTCCTCTCCTCCTCCTCCTCTCCTCTCCCTCTCCTCTCCTCTCCTCTCCTCCTCCTCTCCTCTCCTCTCCTCTCCTCTCCTCTCCTCCTCCTCTCCTCTCCTCTCCTCCTCTCCTCTCCTCTCCTCTCCTCCTCTCCTCCTCCTCTCCTCCTCCTCTCCTCTCCTCTCCTCTCCTCCTCCCTCCTCCTCCTCTCCTCTCCTCTCCTCCTCTCCTCTCCTCTCCTCTCCTCTCCTCTCCTCCTCCCTCCTCCTCTCCTCTCCTCCTCTGGTTCTGTTGTTCTGGTTGTTCTCAGATGATGGAGGAGCAGAACACGGAGGCGAAGCTGAAGCACCAGCTGAAGCAGGAGAAGGTCCAGCTGTGGAACCCTCCGTACACCGACGACGACAACCAGCCGGGCCGGCAGCACATGCAGGTCGGCTCCCGCAGAGGCCGAGTGTCACATTTATCATTACGTTCACTCTGTTTCTGATCCCGACGACAACCAGCCGGGCCGGCAGCACATGCAGGTCGGCTCCCGCAGAGGCCGAGTGTCACATTTATCATTACGTTCACTCTGTTTCTGATCCGTTTGTTCGTCTGCACTGTCAGGAGCTGGCGGAGCGCTACGCCCCCCTGCTGGGCCTGTCGTTGTCGGAGGTAGGGGGCGCTCTGGAGTCGATCAGAGTGCAGGCGGTGAAGAGAGGGAAAGGAAACAAGACGTTCAGGGAGACGAACGTGGCCTCGCTGGAGCTGCTGCTGCCCAGAGACAGCAAGAAGGTGACGACACAAACTGTCCAGGGAGTGAACGACCGCCTCGAGCTGAAGACACGACCCAGATATTTATTTTACCGTCAGAGGAGGAAAGAGACCAGAACATAGTCACGGTTCACAAACATAAAGATGACTCTGGTCCATTATCTGTTTATTAAAATCTTCTGCTCGTGTTTCATTGTCACAGCAGATATTTAGAAAATGAAGCAGGAAGTGAAGTTCTTCATCCGACACTGATGGATGAAATAACGACGGATATTCGTTTGTTTTCAGGATCCAAAGACGAAGAACCACATGGAGACGAGGCTGGATGTGCTGGTTCAGGAGGTGGTGGACAGGTACACACACACACACACACACACACACACACACACACACACACACACACACACACACACACACACAGCTGTCACTGACCATGTGTTGATGTTGTGCTGCAGGATTGCAGAGGAGTACGGCCTCAAACACATCAAACTGATCCTCAACGGGAAAACTCTGTGTGTAGGTGAGTTCAGACGTCTGCAGGTAAAACACAGGAAGTGCTTCAGATATCAAGTAAAGCTCGCAGGTGTCACCTAGAGATCCTGAGTCTCGCCTGCTTTTACTGCGACACGCACGTTGTTTTCAGCTAAAAACAACCTGAAACGATCTGCAGACGCTCTTTTTAACGAGGTAACGGAAAATCACATCATCATATTAATTGCTGGTTATCAAAGGCTGACTCAGCAGAGAGTGCAGCAGCAGCCAGTTATCAGTCAGCAACAGGTCAGCGACCACGGGTCAGTCTGCTGAAAGCTGTGTGGACAGTGTGTGTTTTCACAGTGAAATGCTGTAGCGGCAGCTCGATGGTGCGGTGGAGGACACGTTCTCCACCTGCTTGTGTGGGTGTCCTCCACCCTCAAATCAAAACAGGTAGATTAGGTTAATTCTCCAGTCAGTGACGAAGGCGCCAGCTCAGATCTGGACTGAGCGCTGACCACTGCTGCCTCAGGACGGGTTTGATATGTGATCAAATAAAGATTCTTCTTCTTCTTAATGTGTGTGTGTGTGTGTGTGTGTGTGTGTGTGTGTGTGTGTGTTTCAGACCAGCGCCTGGACGAGCAGGGTGTGAAGAACCACAGTAAGATGATGGTGCTGAAGGTGAGCGACGCCGAGTGGAAACAACAGCTGAGCGAGGAGGAAGAGAAGAAGAAGAACCAGAACGAGAGCGTCCAGAGGACCCAGAAGGGCTTCCAGATCCTGTCAGAGAGAGGTACCGGTCCAGTTTAACCAGCTGGTCTAGAGTCCACGATGTGTTGAGGGTGTGTCCAACTCCCAACTGGGACGGACGGGACATAATTATATAAGTATAAGGACGTAATTATATTTTATAAACATTAATATCACATTCAGTCTGACGGAAACACATTTTGACATCATCATCTGGACGGATCCAGATGATGATGTCAAAATGTGTTTCCGTCCTGGATCTGGATCCGTCCAGATGACGATGTCAGGTCCACTTCAGTGACAAGAAACGAGGTCGTTAACTGAAACCAGCTGGTTGAACATGTGATGTCACCACAGTGACACTGATGTCAGCGGAGATGATAAAATGATAAAAACTCTGGTTAAGTTATCAGGATAGTCGTGACTCTCCTCAGTAATCGCTGGCTGAGCCACAGTGACAGGAAACGCACTGAGCGGCTGCAGATCACCGCGGCCCGTCAGCGTCTGTTCATCAGGCCGAGTCATTCAGTCAAACAGCGGGACTTCAGGTTTAAAGCTTTTTGTGATGATTTTCGTGGTAATGGCATGAACTGCATTTATTTTGTCAGAATAATCATCCCATTACTGTGTGTGTGTGTGTGTGTGTGTGTGTGTGTGTGCGTGCGTGCGTGCGTGCGTGCGTGCGTGCGTGCGTGCGTGCGTGCGTGCGTGCGTGTGTGTGTCAGACGGCAGTGAGGACCCAGACACCACTCCTTTCCTGGAGATCGCCGACCAGAGAGGAAACCCGCTGACGATCCCTCACAAGGAGAAGAAGGTAGAGACCTGACGTCCTGTTTCAGTCACTTCTTCATGAATAAAGATCCAGAAGTCCAAACATGTGAAGTCGCTGTGATGAAAACATCATGAGTGTGTGAGGCGATGACGAGGAACTGAAACCTTCCTCACATGAACACAGTCAACAGAAATTCTTCTTCTGTGGTTTTATTGTGTGTGTGTGTGTGTGTGTGTGTGTGTGTGTGTGTGGTCAGGCTCTGATCCTGGCCATGGGTTTCCATGAGAAAGGTCGCTCTCTGATGAAGAAGAAACAGTT
>NC_140207.1:777847-817847 GCF_965226575.1 Pagrus pagrus
TCTCCTGTAGCGCCACCCTCAGGCCAAAATGTGACCTTGTACACTGCAGACGATCAGTGAAACTACTCAGTGATTTAATTCACTTTTACATTCAAGCTTTTATTCCAAGTAGATTTCACTTCGTTACGTCTCCAAAACTGATAAATAGATTAGAAATAAACAAATAAAAGCAGAAAGCAAGAAGAAGGAGGAGCGAAGGAGGTTCTGACTGTGAGCTTCATGTTTATGTTGTTTTGTATTTGATGTGTTGAGACGATCAACCATCAGAAATCCTTTAAAGAATCAATGAAATGTTTAAAACCTCTGATTTGTTGGGTGACGTGTGGAGGACGCATCGATCTATAGAGATAAAGTGACATCTTCACTGTCCCCCTTCAGCACGGCGAACACTACCGCATCGAGCTGTTCGAGGCCTGTAACTTCTCCGGTCAGTGTGTGGAGATCTGCGACGACTGTCCCTTCCTGCAGAGCCGCGGCTTCTCCAAGAACTGCATCAACTCCGTCAAGGTCTACGGAGACGGAGCGTGAGTGACACACAGACACAACATGTAACGTTAGGACGGGACATCACAGGTCCACGCCGTGAGACAAGCTGACTTCTGTGATGGCGTCCGACTCGTCTTATAATCCCACAGCATCGTTATTTGACGAGTTGGGAAAGAGACTCAGGAGTCAACTTGTCTTTCTAGTAGCAGCTTGAACCTGATCACCTTCAGGTGTCAGACATTTAAATGTGACAGAGTGCATTGTGGGAAATCTGATGGACACTGTTACTAATGCGTGATGTTTCTTCCAGCTGGGTGATGTACGAGGAGCCCAACTTCCGTGGTCGCATGTACATCGTGGAGCGTGGAGACTACTGCAGCCATAACGAGTGGCAGGCCCAGAACCCCAACATCCAGTCCATCCGCAGGGTCGTCAACTACTTCTAAACCCCGACCCGCTCCAGTGACTTGTACCAGCGCTGTAATCATGTACAATAAATAAACCCAGACTGACAGAAGACAACAGGTTTTTTATCAAACACTGTGTGTGTTGTTTTGTGTGACCACATGAACACATCACCAACAACACAATCATAATCAACAATAACGTGCTCTTAATGACGTTAATGATTCAAACGACCTGAAAGAAACATGTTCTCCTAAAGAACCGGACCTGAGCAGAACTTCAGAAGAGGCAGGTTTATTAGTACAACACAACTCAGACACGAGGCGACTTCACAGGCATCAGATACATAAAACAAGCAGGAAGAAAGAAAACTGACACAAGTTAAGAAGAAGGAAAGTTACAAGAGAAGAGCCGAGACTAAAGAATAAAGTCACAGCTCGGCCCAAAGGTCTTCGGTCCCGATTTAAAGAGCTTGTTCCAGATGTTTGGATCATAATAACTGAACGCTGCTTCTCCAGGTTTAGTTCTGACTCTAAAGCAGACCTGAGCCTGACGACCTCAGAGGTCCGGACGGTTCAGGTCTTTATAAACCAGCAGCAGGATGTTGAAGTCTATTTTCTGACTGACAGGAAGACACAGTTACAGAAGTCGAGTCTGCTGGAGATAAAAAACTCTGAAAATATATATATGTTCATATATTTCTACAGGAGGCACAATTATGAGATGAAAAGCCGACATTTTGAGAAAACATAATTATTTGATACATTTTGACTCAAAATGGAAACATTTTTCCATCAAGCTTGTGTTGTTTAACTGGCAGAAATGGGCTTTTATTATTATTATTATTATTATTTATTATTATCATTTATTATTATCATTTATTATTATGATTATTATTATGTATTAATGTATATTATTATTAATACGAATATTATTATGATTATTATTATTATCATTTAATATTATGATTATTATGATTTATTATGATTATTGTTATTATTATTATGTATCTATCTTTAGCCTCCAACCTGAGTCCATTCAGAAACACACAAAGTGAAGGTTATAACTCAGCTGACACTGAGCTGCTGTGAACATACGAGTGTTTGCAGATGAAGCAGATGTTGAGGAGCTTCTGTGACGCTGGAGGAATCTACTCTGAGAGCGAGCTGTCATTAAAGTGCAGCTGCTGCTGTTAAAGACAGAGTCCTGATATTACAGGCTGAAGGTGGTTCAAGCCTTATTTCTCTTAGAGATGAATTTATATATATAAATATATTTATATATTGGATAATAAGATATTTATATTACTGGTTGTATGACGTTATAGCCAAATTATAGCTCTGAAACATTACGTGTATATATATATATATATATATATATATATATATCATACATACGAACAGCAGGAATCATCAGTTAGGATAAAGAAACATGTTTGAATTTTATCCAAGAACACAAAGAAGTTTTGGACTCTTCAGCGTTTCACTGTTGACGTCCTGACTGGGTTCAACATCAGCTTCACTCACAGACGTCTGCAGAACTTATTCTGGTTCAGTTTTTATGATGGACTCAAACCCTGAACCCTGAGCTGAACCCTGAGCTGGAGGCTGAGCTGGAGGCTGAGCTGGAGAGCCACTGACCACCAGGCTGCTGGAGGGTCAGCTGAGTCGCTCACCTGGTAAAGTGTTCCTACTACATGATCCTGAGGTTGAGGGTTTGAATCCTCCTCTTCTTCTCCTTCTTCTTCTTCTTCTCCTTCTTCTTCTTCTTCTTCTTCTTCTCCTTCTTCTTCTTCTTCTTCTTCTTCTTCTCCTTCTCCTTCTTCTTCTTCTCCTTCTTCTTCTTCTTCTTCTTCTTCTCCTTCTTCTTCTCCTTCTTCTTCTTCTTCTTCTTCTTCTTCTCCTTCTCCTTCTCCTTCTTCTTCTCCTTCTTCTCCTCCTTCTTCTTCTTCTTCTTCTCCTCCTACATGACCCCGTGGACTCGGAGGAGCAGAGCAGCTGAGGTGTGATGAGCTGATCACAGCTGCTGATGACATGTGACGTCATATTAACATATAATATTTAATAATTCAATAATCAAAGTGATACATGAAACGCAACACTCAGGCTGTGACGTCACATATCGGCTTCACTGCGCTCTCGTGTAGTTTGTCCGCGCCTGCTCGCCGTACACACAGTCCCGAGACAACAGACGTGTTTGCGCATGCGCCCGAACATCAACAGCAGCCCAGCAGGAAGTGGAGCAGCAGACAGGCAGTCACAGGTCCACGGTACCTACAGGTCCACGGTACCTACAGGTCCACGGCAGACTGAGCCGGTACATGTTCTGGACGTGGCTGTCTCTGACGGGTCCGCGGTGATCCGTGTCCGTGCTGCCGGAGCTAACGTCAGCTAGCTCGGCTGCTCAGAGCCTCGGTCCGGCGCGTGACGGACCGTGAGACGGGCTCGGTGAGTAGAACTGTGAGCGTGCAGACACTCAGCTGACCCAGTTCTGAAGGGTCCGAGTTCTGTTCACACACAGAAACCTCCGACACAAACCGGAGCAGAGAAAATCTAAACGCCATCTTTGTTTTCTGTTGTCCAGCCGCCATTAGGAGAGAGAGGCTGCTGAGTGTGGAGCGGGTCGAACCAGAACCACGAGCCGAGCCAGAGGTCAGAGGTCAGAGGTCCCAGCTGCTGCTGCCTCCACACTGAGAGGAGTCATGTTTGAGAACTTCAGAGAGAGACTTCACATGGTCCAGCAGGACTTCACCACGGGCTTCAAGACGCTTGGAGACAAATCCAGAGACCCGAGGACCCGGAGGCAGCCCCGGTATGAAGACAGCCTTCCTCACTTCACCGCTGGACTGGAGGTCCTCAGCAGGTACGAGGAGAGCTGGTTTCCGCTCCACAAGAGGACCAAAGAGTGTGCGGAGGCCGCCGAGGCTGCAGACGGAGACGTGGTCATGCTGTCGGCTCACTGGGAGAGAAGAAGAGTGGCTCTGACCCAGATCCAGGACCAGCTGCACAGCCTGCCGGCCTTCATCGCCGAGCTGGACGCCATCACCGCCAACATAGCGCACCTGGAGGGCGACTTCGAGGAGATGGAGAGCCGGCTGGTGTACCTGGAGACGCTGTGCTGTCAGTGTGAGCAGCAGACGCTCAAGCAGCATCACGGCAGCGAGCTGGAGGTCTACAAGAAGAAGAAGAGGAGGGAGCTGGAGCTGCTGGAGGTGGAGCTGAACTCTCAGCACGCTCTGAAGGTGGCGGAGCTGGAGCAGGCGGCGCAGCAGAAACTGAGGGAACGGCAGAAAGTTTACGAAGAAGCTTTCAACCAGGACGTGAAGCAGTACCTGACCACCGGACAGCTGCAGCACAGGCAGCGAGGGGCCGCCGACGTGACGGTCCTGGATCAGGTGACCGTCACCAACACGTCCGACCAGGAGGCGCTGGACGACTTCCTCAACTCCCTTGGTGATGACATCAGCACTGGGTCATCCCTGACCTCAGGTCCAGACCTCGAGTCCTTCTCCTCCGGGTCTGCGATGGCCCAGACTCCTCCCACCAGCAGCCAGCTGTCCAACCAGGACGCAGCGTGGGAGCAGGAGGAGGAGGCGGCCAGCGAGGAGAGCGACAAGCCTCTGGTGCAGTCGGACGAGGAGGACGTTCAGCCCGATCTGTCACTGGTCGGCTCCGATGACAGCGACCCAGCCGGAGACGAGCCCTCTGGGTAACCTAGCAACCAGGCCCTGAAACTGTCCACCGGGTCGTTTCACACCAGCTCACCTGCAGTGAAAGACGAACCATCAGTGAGGCTTAAAGGTGCAGTACGTAAGACTGACCAGAGGAACGCTAACTGCTGCTAACTGTGGCTATCATTAGCCCTGTTAGCTCTGTTAGCCAAGCAGCCAGTAAACAGGGGAGTGTTGGTGTTTACACGGCTAGCAAGAGAGCTCTGGACCAGACCGGGCCAGGCTAGCTGGTTAGCATGCTAACTTCAGTAGAATCTGACGTACTGCACCTTTAAAACACACGATGACGTTTAACCCAAACAGTCAGAACTGAAAAGTGTCAGAACAACATGATCTGTGAACGGTTCTGGAGTCTGTGAGTTGGTATGAAATGACCCTGTTGCCCCTCAGAACCGCCCCGGTGCTGCCCCGGACTTCAACTGGACATCTCTGCTTCCTCTGGAGTCAGGAACTGATTTCACTCATTTGATCTGAAAACCTGCCTTAAAGACCTGAACCGGACCGGTCCAGACTGTGAGGAAAAATTCTGACCCTGATAAATCAGCTGATAAACACACAGTTCTCTGCAGTGATGCTTTGAATGTGATGACATTCCTGTTCCTCATGGAGCTCATTGATCAGAGCTCATTGATCAGAGCTCGTCTGTGAAGAGAGACGGATGATGTATTGATCCTGTTTGAGTCTCACACATGATGTTTGTCAGTTTGTCTTCAGATGGTGACGTCATCATAAAGACGACACAGCCGCCGGCGCCGTTAGTGACGTCACCAACCGATGGCGCCGTTAGTGACGTCACCAACCGACGGCGTCGTTAGTGACGTCGTCTCCTGACTGAAACACTGTAGAGCTGCTCCTGTACATCAGCAGCTCACAGAACTGAACCAGAACCAGAACTGCAGCTGTCACTATGAGCAGATTTATTGTGATGTTCATCTTGTTTACGAGCTTTTCTGAGCCCAGCTGGCTCCATGTTGGTGTTGGTTCTGGTTCTGATGAGACGATGTAGTTCACTGAGCGCTTCAACACAAAACTACATGAGGTTTGACTTTAATACAACAAACTGACAAACATCATGTGACTGATGACCCAGTTCAACTGGATCAGTACATCATGTGTCTCCTCGTCCACTGATGATCACATTTTTTCCTGAAATCAGTTCATTATATTTAGCCGACAGTCTGACAGTGTTGTGTGTGTGTTGTGTGTCCTCCTCCTGTGGCGGCTCTGATTGGTCTGTTCAGTTTCTCTGTTGTGTATCAGACACATCACTGAGCTGAGTCTAAATGTCGACGGCGCCCTCTGTTGGGATCAGGTCAAATAGCACCACAGACTGGTTCAGCTTGAGGTCCATCGACACTTCGCTGCCTCATGTTGATCATTTTGGTACGATTCATTTTCCTCTGAGTGTCAAATATATATTTCTTTTTCTAACACATCAGTAAAACTAAACTATGACTAATGTGACTGCTGAACAGAACCAGGAGAAGATGTCAGAGAGTAAAACGTGTATCTGGTGTGAATGAAACAGCTGTGAGGTGTTGATTCATCATTGATCCCTAAAACTGATCAGTGTGATCGCTGCTCTGTTCTCTGGTTCAACGATGAGGCTGAGTGTGCTCTGCATTTATATTATTATTATTATTATTATTATTAACAGTGAAGTCTCGTCTGTTGAGTCAGAGCTGCTGCAGTTTGCTCCACAGCAGCTCTGACTCTGTGTTGAAGCTCTTTAAAGGTGCAGTATGTAAGAAATTAAATCTGAAACACTCAAACATGATCAACAGTGTGAAGAAACAGCAGAAGAGCTCCAGAGGTATCTGCTGGAGTTAGCATGCTAGCCAGCCTGAAAACCTCTTCCTCCCAACAGGACACAGTTAGCAGCAGTTAGCTCGTGTGGTGGTCTGCTGCCCCCTGGCTGTTCGGAGGTGAACAGGTGTCCAGTTCTTACACTCTGCACCTTTAAGTCTGCAGCTTCTCTAACAGCGAGCTGTCTAACGTCTCTAACTGCTCAATAAACAACATCCTAACATCTTCTGTCTGACGCCTCTGATTCATCATCAAACAGCTGCTGGGACGGTCCAACTGCTCGTCACATTAACTGGGGACAGACGTGTGGGCGGGGACAGATGTGTTGTGGGCGGGGACAGACATGTTGTGGGCGGGGACACGTGTTGTGGGCGGGGACAGACATGTTGTGGACGGGGCGCTGCATCTGAGAGCTGTTAAACTACAAACATTAAAGAAGAAGAAGAAGAAGAAGTCGACCTGGGTTAAACTAATAATAACTAGCATGACCTGGTACAAATATGAACTATGCACTGGTCATAAAGTCCTGGATGATCTGATTTGTACTGGGAGGCTCTAGTATGACCTGGTGTGTGCAGGTGTGTGCAGGTGTGTAGTGGTGTGTGCAGGTGTGTGCAGGTGTGTAGTGGTGTGTACAGGTGTGTACAGGTGTGTAGTGGTCTGTGCAGGTGTGTGCAGGTGTGTAGTGGTGTGTGCAGGTGTGTGCAGGTCCGTGGCGTCGCCTCCCTGTTGTATAATCCACCTGCAGGCTGTTTGTTCTTCTCATGTCAAACACACAGGTGTGATTGTGTGAACAGAAAAGGTCAATGCAGCACGTCGTCCTCCATCAAAGTCAGCGTGTGTGTGTGTGTGTGTGTGTGTGTGTGTGTGTGTGCCTTCGTCAGTCCAGCTTCCTGTCTGACCAGGTAACGCAGCAGAACCATGACTGTACTTTCTTCTACTCGTGTCCGTCCACCAGTCAGAACTTGTTTTGTTTGCAGGTGTCATCAGTTCTGGATCGGTTCTGGTGGATTTTAACGAGCAGGTTTTAAACGCACCACACGTGCACGTGGAGCAGCAGCAGGTGAACGTGGCTTTAAAACACCTGCAGCAGGTGTGTCGCTGCTGACGCCAACAGGATGTCCTGCTGCTGCTGCTGTGGTGTGAGTCCCAGAGGAGAGCTGCTGGAGGGTAAACACACAACACACACAACACACACAACACAACACAACACAACACAACACACACTGTCTGAACACACAACACAACACAACACACACAGTCTGAACACACAACACAACACAACACACACAGTCTGAACACACAACACAACACAACACAACACACACACACAGTCTGAACACACAACACAACACAACACACACACACACAGACTGAACACACAACACACACAACACACACTGTCTGAACACACAACACAATACAACACAACACAACACACACACACACAGTCTGAACACACAACACAACACACAGTACAGTGAACTGCAGTAAAAGGTTCAGAATATGTTGAATCATTAACAGTAATAAATAATTGTTTGCTCATTCATTCTCAGGTTAAATCAGGTGTGATCATCAGGAAACACAACAGACTCGCACTGAACTGAGAAGACTACACGTTGTTTGAGTAGTTTGATTACTTCTAAACTAGTGAAATAAAGTTATTAATATATATAATATAATATTATGTGCATATAAAATCAGTGTTGGGCAAGTTTCCTTCAAAATGTAATATATTACATGTAACTTAGTTTCTTAAAGAAACAACAATAAACGCTTCACTTCGGTCGGTGACGAGGATCATGTGACACAACTGTAGTAATTTATTACTGAAATATTAGTAACGTGTAATATTACTGTTACTGCTGAAGCTCCACCGCTGTGTTTAATATAATATAACATGGTGTAATATAATAAAATATAATGTAATGTAATAATCTCAATCCTCAGTGTCTCCCTGTTGTCAGTAGTGAGAGTGCAGCAGAGGGCGCTGTCTCTCCTCCACTGTGTGTCTGCAGCACGTTATAAACACACACACACACACACACACACACACACACACACACACACAACACAACACAACACAACACATCGCGACAACATGTCACATGTGATCATTAAGTTTGAATCAGCTGGACTGAGACACATCCATCATTGATGTGACGTCAGAGTGTGTGCGGCAGGTGAGGTCACGTGTCTCTCTGCAGGGATCAGGAGGAAGGAGCGGCTCGTGAGCGGAGAGGAGGAGGAGGAGGAGGAGAGCAGGAGGACCATGGACATCTCTCTGCTCAGAGAACAGTACAGGAGCAGCAGGGAGACTCAGCGGAGACACACTCAGGTGCTGCTGCTCAGGACAGGTGAGCGGAAACACGGCGGCTCGTGTCGCGCGCAGGAAGTTGTTCAGAAAACATCAGATTTAGTTTTAGAGAGAAACTCTGAAATGTTGGAGTGTGAGGAGGAAACGTGTCGCTTCAGGAGGAAGTGTCGATTAGAAACTCCGAGAAGTGACTTTATTTACCTGTCGAGCTGCCGGATGTGAACGTCCTGTTCTGAGATTTCAGAATAAAAGCACGCGGAACAGGTGTTTCACTGAGGCTCTGTCACCAGAAGGTTTGTGTCCTACAATCAAATATTCAAATCAAGTTCTTTAGTAAAGAATAGTAATACTACCGTGTACAAATACTCAGCCACAACATCGCCAGACTCCCTTTACAAATGTGTCAGTTTAGTGAGCTGTTGAGTTGGAGACACTTTATAAACTGTGTGAAACTCTGTCTCTGACTGATTCTGACTGATTTGTTCCTTCTTGTAAATTCAGCAAATGTTCTACATGAACTTCTTTCTGTCTTTGAGTAGAAACTTGACTGAGCTGGACTCGTCCATCACTCAGGACGGATGTTGACGTGTTTCAGTTATTTTTCGCTCTCTGTCTCAGTGTCGGAGGAAGTGTCGGAGGCCGTCAGCATCATCCCCGTCGCTCAGGGTTTGACGTCGCCATGGGAACCAAACCGCAGCCCACCACCAGCTGTAACCTTTGACCCCGTCCAGACAACCTACGACCCCTGGCACGTCCACCTGGGCCTCCACCGGCGCTCTCATTCTGCTGTCACCGTGCAGCTCATAGCTCCGTCCCCAGAAACAACGAACACAGACAGTTCCCCCCGGTCAGTCTCTGATCGATCACTTTCACTGATTTAAATTCTGATGCAGAGATCAGTTAGATATCACAGACAAACCCGTCTGGCTTTAGAGCCTCGGTTCAGATAAGAAGAACGTCAGTGGGTCCCTTCAGGATCAGCTCTTTGTAAATTCACGTCTGTGTCTCTGGTGGACGTTGAACCATCATCTGAGTCTGACGGTCTCCATGTTGTCTTTCTCCTCCAGACGTTCCTCGTCGTCCTCAGAGGCCGTCAGCTCACAACAGGATGTGGATTCACCGAGCAGCTCCAGACCAACGTCTCCTTACAGCTCGTCCACCACAGAACAAGACCCCTTCAACACAGGCAGGTCCAGAGGAGACCCAGATCCTGGATCCCCTGAGAGATCAAGAGGAGATCCAGAGAAGATGGATCAAGTCCAGGTTTCTGTCTCCGCTTTGATTGATGCTTCAGAGCTAAACCCGAGTGATGGATCCAAACAGGATCATCCCGACGGCTCTCTCACCAGCTCTGAGGAAAGCTGCACCCCCGTCGCCTCCATCGCCTGCTCCCCCAGCAGCTCCACCTCCAGCCTGCATGAAGATCTGAATGAGGACCGGTCTGCAGGGAGGAAACCCAGTAAAGACGTCCTGCGGACCAGCAGTGCCTCGCCCTGGGCGGGCTCCAGGGAGTTCTCTGCCCCGGCCCTCAGGTTCACCAGGCAGCTGAACCTCGGGGGGGTGGGCTCCTCCATGGGGGTCCACCTGAACCAGAACTACCACCCGTTCCCCAACAGGAAGACCCCGAGGATCTCTGAGGCCGCCAGGAGGCTGGGGATGTACTCGTCCTTCTGAGGATGAATTATTAATCCTGAGACTCTTTAATGGAGCCCAAAGTGTTCAACATCAGATCAATAACAATAAATATGAGACAAACATGAATGAATTGTATAAAATGTGTTTATGATTGAAGAAATGATTCAAACTTAATCATGTTTAAAACATCTGAGGTGATGAGTTCAGCTGGAGACTGAACTGTCATACGTCTGATGTTTTTCATCCTTCACATTTCAGATGATTGATAATCAATAAAGACGTCACAGCTGCGTCTGAAGCTTGCTGTGATTCAAATCATTTATCAGCACGTTTATTCCTGTTTACAGTCATTCACATGATGTTTCACAAATTAAATTCAAATCTGTCATTGTGTAATAAGAGATGAAAAGGTGACGCGCAGCATTTTAATTACACAAGTAAATTAAAGTCACGATCAGAGAAAGTTCATACACGTTCACATTCATTAAATCCTGTATGTCATTTATAAATAATGTATCAACTTTATCAGACGTAAGAAGTCAGATTTTGTTTCATGACACAATTTCATGTTTTATAAAACTTTTCCTGCAGATTAATAAAGAACAAAAGTGTCAAATATTAATATTAGTAACCATGAAAATGTGAAATAATCCCACATGTTTAAATATGATACAGCAACTGACCTGAAAATACATTGTGAAGAGAAGGATGATATATTAAAAAAATAATAAACCGACTTTAAAAATTGTGTTGCTTTATTTATAACTTTGAATTGTTCTGTAGAGATTGTAGACTATTCATACTTTATTCCTTTAATCAGATCCACATTAGCTTCCACAGATCAGTCACTAATCTTCCCGGGGTCGTTCGACACTACAAAAATGACTTAGTAATTTTATTTTGTTTTATTTATTTTATTAATTAAATACAATTTGATGTTGTTTTATATAATAATTTAATTCAATTATTTATTTATTTTATTGTATTTATTTTTATTTTATATTATTTTACATTATTTTATTGTATTTATTTTACATGATTGTATTGTATTTATTGTATTTACATTGTTTCGCACTGTGCCTGCATCGCCTCTTCTTAACTTCACAGTCACAGAAACGCTGCGTCACATTTGACCCTCTCGCAGCGCCGTCGTAGACCTAAGATCGTCTATTTCTGCGAAGACGCGTCTCATGGCTGTGACGCACCCGCCGAGCTGTTCGCTCGATTTTGTCTGACGTGGGTTCCGTTAACGGGATCTTGAAACGTGCTCAGAGTGAGACCTCTTGCGTGCGTCGTCACCTCTTTCCGAGAAACGATAAATGTACCAAAACAAGCGCACCGAGCTGCGGGACGAGCGGAGGTTAGCGTGGATTTAACGGAGACTTCTGACCGCGGAGCTGTTTGTCACCGTGTCCTCTGACAGCGAGGTGAGTGACGGAGAGGTGTAACAGCCTCTGACGGCAGAGCAACGAGTCAAGCCAGCGGAATAAGCTGCTTACGGTGTGAAAACAGTGTGGACTGTAGCGTTAGAGTGAGTGGTGACAGGAAGTGTTAGCTAGCTGTTAGCACTGCGAATAATACAGAAACTGCGTCACTCAGTCGGAACCAGCCTGCTCTCACTGAACACTGATGTGAGCTGACATCAGCGGTGATGTTCCGCATGAAGCTTCTGTGAGGCGAAGACACCACAAAGCTTCAGGAGAGTTCACAGCGACTAACACAGCGAACAGAGAGCAGGAGGGAAGTTTAATCAGTAGTACAGGAGGTTCTGCTCACAGATTAAACTGAGTCCAGAGGTTTGATTCAACTTCTCTGAAGTTTGAGGAAACAAAGAGATTTACTAAGTAATATTTAGACTGGAGTCCATATGTACGGTGGCCCTGAGGGTCAGAAATCACAGATATACATATAACATGAAATATAAAGTATTTCAGAAAACATGATGACACTGAGGAGCATGTTGCCTCTTCTGAAGTGTTAATACCTGTCCAGCTCCACAGACACGGGCTCCTACGTTTCCCATAATGCATCTGTAAGTGTTTCCCATCTTCTGCTCCTGCAGAGGCAGCAAAGACACGAACAGTCTGCTCAGCATCACTGAGCCTGAACACCACACAGACATGAGCTTTACAGAGATCACACGTTAAAATGATCATAAACCTAATGTCATAATGAGAGTAAAGATATAGATGAAGGGAAGTGATCGTAACTCCTCTCCTCCTCCTCTCCTCTCCTCCTCTCCCCTCCTCTCCTCTCCTCCTCCCTCCTCTCCTCCTCTCCTCTCCTCTCCTCCTCCTCTCCTCTCCTCTCCTCTCCTCCTCTCCTCCTCCTCTCCTCTCCTCTCCTCTCCTCCTCTCCTCCTCCTCCTCTCCTCTCCTCTCCTCTCCTCTCCTCTCCTCTCCTCCTCCCTCCTCCTCTCCTCTCCTCCTCTGGTTCTGTTGTTCTGGTTGTTCTCAGATGATGGAGGAGCAGAACACGGAGGCGAAGCTGAAGCACCAGCTGAAGCAGGAGAAGGTCCAGCTGTGGAACCCTCCGTACACCGACGACGACAACCAGCCGGGCCGGCAGCACATGCAGGTCGGCTCCCGCAGAGGCCGAGTGTCACATTTATCATTACGTTCACTCTGTTTCTGATCCGTTTGTCTGTCTGCACTGTCAGGAGCTGGCGGAGCGCTACGCCCCCCTGCTGGGCCTGTCGTTGTCGGAGGTAGGGGGCGCTCTGGAGTCGATCAGAGTGCAGGCGGTGAAGAGAGGGAAAGGAAACAAGACGTTCAGGGAGACGAACGTGGCCTCGCTGGAGCTGCTGCTGCCCAGAGACAGCAAGAAGGTGACGACACAAACTGTCCAGGGAGTGAACGACCGCCTCGAGCTGAAGACACGACCCAGATATTTATTTTACTGTCAGAGGAGGAAAGAGACCAGAACATAGTCACGGTTCACAAACATAAAGATGACTCTGGTCCATTATCTGTTTATTAAAATCTTCTGCTCGTGTTTCATTGTCACAGCAGATATTTAGAAAATGAAGCAGGAAGTGAAGTTCTTCATCCGACACTGATGGATGAAATAACGACGGATATTCGTTTGTTTTCAGGATCCAAAGACGAAGAACCACATGGAGACGAGGCTGGATGTGCTGGTTCAGGAGGTGGTGGACAGGTACACACACACACACACACACACACACACACACACACACACACACACACACACACAGCCGTCACTGACCATGTGTTGATGTTGTGCTGCAGGATTGCAGAGGAGTACGGCCTCAAACACATCAAACTGATCCTCAACGGGAAAACTCTGTGTGTAGGTGAGTTCAGACGTCTGCAGGTAAAACACAGGAAGTGCTTCAGATATCAAGTAAAGCTCGCAGGTGTCACCTAGAGATCCTGAGTCTCGCCTGCTTTTACTGCGACACGCACGTTGTTTTCAGCTAAAAACAACCTGAAACGATCTGCAGACGCTCTTTTAACGAGGTAACGGAAAATCACATCATCATATTAATTGATGGTTATCAAAGGCTGACTCAGCAGAGAGTGCAGCAGCAGCCAGTTATCAGTCAGCAACAGGTCAGCGACCACGGGTCAGTCTGCTGAAAGCTGGACGGACAGTGTGTTTTCACAGTGAAATGCTGTAGCGGCAGCTCGATGGTGCGGTGGAGGACACGTTCTCCACCTGCTTGTGTGGGTGTCCTCCACCCTCAAATCAAAACAGGTAGATTAGGTTAATTCTCCAGTCAGTGACGAAGGCGCCAGCTCAGATCTGGACTGAGCGCTGACCACTGCTGCCTCAGGACGGGTTTGATATGTGATCAAATAAAGATTCTTCTTCTTCTTAATGTGTGTGTGTGTGTGTGTGTGTGTGTGTGTGTGTGTGTGTGTGTGTTTCAGACCAGCGCCTGGACGAGCAGGGTGTGAAGAACCACAGTAAGATGATGGTGCTGAAGGTGAGCGACGCCGAGTGGAAACAACAGCTGAGCGAGGAGGAAGAGAAGAAGAAGAACCAGAATGAGAGCGTCCAGAGGACCCAGAAGGGCTTCCAGATCCTGTCAGAGAGAGGTACCGGTCCAGTTTAACCAGCTGGTCTAGAGTCCACGATGTGTTGAGGGTGTGTCCAACTCCCAACTGGGACGGACGGGACATAATTATATAAGTATAAGGACGTAATTATATTTTATAAACATTAATATCACATTCAGTCTGACGGAAACACATTTTGACATCATCATCTGGACGGATCCAGATGATGATGTCAAAATGTGTTTCCGTCCTGGATCTGGATCCGTCCAGATGACGATGTCAGGTCCACTTCAGTGACAAGAAACGAGGTCGTTAACTGAAACCAGCTGGTTGAACATGTGATGTCACCACAGTGACACTGATGTCAGCGGAGATGATAAAATGATAAAAACTCTGGTTAAGTTATCAGGATAGTCGTGAATCTCCTCAGTAATCGCTGGCTGAGCCACAGTGACAGGAAACGCACTGAGCGGCTGCAGATCACCGCGGCCCGTCAGCGTCTGTTCATCAGGCCGAGTCATTCAGTCAAACAGCGGGACTTCAGGTTTAAAGCTTTTTGTGATGATTTTCGTGGTAGTGGCATGAACTGCATTTATTTTGTCAGAATAATCATCCCATTACTGTGTGTGTGTGTGTGTGTGTGTGTGTGTGTGTGTGTGTGTGTGTGTGCGTGTGTGTGTGTGCGTGTGTGTGTGTGTGTGTGTGTGTGTGTGTGTCAGACGGCAGTGAGGACCCAGACACCACTCCTTTCCTGGAGATCGCCGACCAGAGAGGAAACCCGCTGACGATCCCTCACAAGGAGAAGAAGGTAGAGACCTGACGTCCTGTTTCAGTCACTTCTTCATGAATAAAGATCCAGAAGTCCAAACGTGAAGTCGCTGTGATGAAAACATCATGAGTGTGTGAGGCGATGACGAGGAACTGAAACCTTCCTCACATGAACACAGTCAACAGAAATTCTTCTTCTGTGGTTTTATTGTGTGTGTGTGTGTGTGTGTGTGTGTGTGTGTGTGTGGTCAGGCTCTGATCCTGGCCATGGGTTTCCATGAGAAAGGTCGCTCTCTGATGAAGAAGAAACAGTTCGACAACGCTCTGTGTCACCTGCTGCAGGCCGACCAACAGTTCAAGTACTGACATCACACTGTGACATCACACTGTGACATCACACTCTGACATCACACTGTGACATCACACTCTGACATCACACTGTGACATCACACTGTGACATCACACTCTGACAGTAAAAATGCCCACAGTTTAATTATAAAGCTCTTCATGTGTTAAAAACAGTTAGCGGTTGCTAACAAGTGTCTGAATGAGACTACAGAGGTTGTCGGGGACATTAAACGTCCTCACAGCGAACACGGAGACTCGTCTCCTCACTAGTCCGTCTTTACAGGCCCACTTTAGTTACACACTGTTCTCACTCTGACTTTACAACTCGTACATTGATCAGTTTATAGAAACCTGGATAGTAATTGTGCAGTAAGACGCTCAGTGGTGGAGGCGTTTGAGTCATGTGACCGTGATGTCGTCTGTTTGTAGCCTAGCATTAGCTTTTTACTGCTACACATTTAATTTACCTTCAAACATCACAGAGTGGAGTTCATCTGTGGAGATGATCTGCTGAACAGAACCTGAAGGATCAGAACCTTCACATTATTTTCTGCAATAATTCAAAATCCATTTCAATAATCTGACAGAGGAACCGGAGCGATGCTAACTTCAGGGTTGGCCTACAGAAGAACCTGCAGCAGTAGGACATGTTTGTCTGAGTTCAGACGAGCAGCGTAGTGTTAACCACAGTGTGATGGTGTGTTGATGGGTTGCAGTAAGTGCGGCTCGGCGCTGCTCGGCTCGGTGGATAACTACGCCGTCCTGCAGCTGGACATCGTGTGGTGTTACCGAGCCCTGGAGGCGCTGTCCTGTCTGGACGACGGCAAGAACCGGCTGCAGAGAGCCGAGGACTGTTTCCTTAAGTGTTACGGAGAGCAGCAGGAGAGGCTGCGCATGATCAAGGTGACACGCACACACACACACACACACACACACACACACACACACACACATTCAAAGATAATAACAGAAAAATGTCATTTTAAAAATTGAATTATTGTTGAGACATTTATTTATTTCTTCATTTTTTTCTTTTACTTCTTTTTTCCAACCAAATTAGTTTATTTTCTTTACTTTTACTTTTCTTTGTAATGTATTTTGAGTGTCGGCCTGATGTTTTCAGCCACAGTCACGATGTGAGTCGACATTAATTCAGTGAATAAAACTTTAAACTGACAGACTGTCGCCACAGTCTCAATGTTTGTGTTTTTAATAAAACCAAACTTCACACTGTAGATACTTTACTGACTGACAGTTTATTGTGTGTGTGTGTGTGTGTGTGTGTGTGTGTGTGTGCGTGCGTGCGTGTGTGTGTTGTCAGGGTAACACAGGCAGAGAGGAGGTGCTGTTTCTCCGGCTGTACCTCCTCCAGAGTCTCCTCTCCTACATCGAAGGAAACGACGCTCAGGCCCGACACCAACTGTCCAAAGTAACTGATTCTACTGCATCGTTTGTTTGTTTGTTTGTTTGTTTGTTTGTTTGTAATTAGAAAGGCCGTAACGTCTGATTCATAGTTAAGGAAACAGTTCAGTGTTTAGTTAAATCCTCTTCCTCCTCGTTGAGTCAAAGATTGATTCCAAACAAAGTAGCTTAGCTTAGCATAAAGACTGTAAACGGGTGTGAACAGGTAGCTTAGCTTAGCATAACGACTGTAAACGGGTGTAAACAGGTAGCTTAGCTTAGCATAACGACTGTAAACAGGTGTAAACAGGTAGCTTAGCTTAGCATAAAGACTGTAAACAGGTGTAAACAGGTAGCTTAGCTTAGCATAGCGACTGTAAACGGGTGTAAACAGGTAGCTTAGCTTAGCATAAAGACTGTAAACGGGTGTAAACAGGTAGCTTAGCTTAGCATAACGACTGTAAACAGGTGTAAACAGGTAGCTTAGCTTAGCATAACGGCTGTAAACAGGTGTAAACAGCTAGCCTGGCTGTGCTCTGTCTCAGGTGGAGTCTCTGTACAGCCGTCTGTGTCCGGACTCAGAGAAGATGACTCAGCTGATGTCGCTGGGTTTCAGCGAGAGAGAAGCTCGACTCGGCCTCAGAGCCTGTCAGGGAGACGTGCAGGAGGCCGCCATCCACATCAGCAACCAGAGACAGGTCACACACACACACACACACACACACACTCACACACACACACACACACACACACACACACACTCTGATGGTTAGCTTCAACAGACTGATGTGTTTGTGTGGATCAGGAGCGAGAGGAGCTGAAGCAGAGGGAGAGGAGGAAGAGGAGCAGGAGGATGGAGGTCATCTCCACCCTCACAGAGCTCGGATACTCCAGGAGAGACGCTGCCAGAGCTCTGCACCTCGCCGACGGAGACGTGGACAGAGCTTATGGAGTCAGTACCTGTCTGTCTGTCTGTCTGTCTGTCTGTCTGTCTGTCTCATCATCGCCTCACAGATTTTAATTTCACAAGTTGTTTTCAGCTGGAAGTATTTTTCTAACTAACTTTAAATGCAAAACGCAGCCAAATGTGTCCTGAAACACCAGCATGGTGTAGGTGCTCAGTGCCAGCGTGTCAGCACAAGCTGTAACTCGCAAGTGTCTGTGTGTGTGTGTGTGTGTGTGTGTGTGTGTGTGTGTGTGTGTGTGTGTGCGTGCGCGTGCGTGCGTGCGTGCGTGCGGTCTGCAGATCCTGCTGGACTCGAGTCAGGCTGCTCTGCTGACCAACAACAACACAGAAGGCGTCGGTCCAGAGAAGGTGGAGCAGGTATACAATCTACATGTTCATCTGTCTGTCACAATGTCATCGAAACATCACAACTACTGACCAATCAGGTCCCTGGAAACACTGAGTCATCACTCCTACAGGATCCTGACGGGGACAAAACAGCTGACAGTGAAGCTCAGGGGCTTGTAACAAACTGAAACATCAGACAGGAAGTTGTTCTCCCGTCTGCAGCACAAACATCAGTGACACGTTTTCTTTATGCAGAACGATAAACATCGTGAGAAGAGACAAATATGAAATAGACGATAAAGTTATTATGAAATTATCTGCGGTTTGTTCATCATACTCTGCACTAAACATGGATACATATTCACACACACATCTAAAGCCTGAGACTCTACAGGTGAAAACATGTTTTCAGTTTAAGATTTTGTTCTATTTTATTCAACATCTTGTCGCATTTGAGTCTAATGGAAAGAAAACATGCAGAAGACACATTCAGGGTTTGTTTCAGGTCAGTTTTCTGGCCTCGTTTGCATTTTTAAACATGATTAAAATTATTATCTGTAACTAAGTGATCAGCTGGAGAAGAAAACACACAATATACAAATAACTAACTTTATTTTGATGTCTTGTGTTCCAAACAATAGTAACACGTTCCCTTCAGAGCTGCAGCTGCTCAGCTGCCAGCACAGTCAGCACAGCAGCAACACACCAAACTCCATTCAAAAATCAAGCTATTTAAATTCAGGAAACAGGTCAGAACTCAGACAGGTTCTTTAAATAAATTGTTTGCCAGAGGATTTTACCACAGGACTCTGCTGATCGACAAACTCTGGTGAAGAGGAATGAGATTTTCTTTTACAGTGTTTGTGACGTCTGCAGAGATGAAACAGTGTAAAAAATCAATCAATAAACTGATCAGTGCCACCTCCTCCGTGTCACCTCCTCCGTGTCACCTCCTCTGTCACCTCCTCTGTGTCACCTCCTCTGTGCCACCTCCTCTGTGTCACCTCCTCTGTGCCACCTCCTCCGTGTCACCTCCTCTGTGTCACCTCCTCTGTGCCCTCAGCTGCTGTATCTGGGCTTTGAGAGGGAGGTGTCTGAGGCAGCGCTCAGACTGACGGGTGGAGACGTCCAATCAGCCACTCAGCTGCTGCTGGACAACCAGGGCGTCCTCTCCCCGGAGCTCCTGTCCGTGTCCCCGCCCTCCACCTCCTCCTCCTCCTCACCCTCACCCTCCTCTGAGGAGCCCAGCACCTCCTCCAACTCCACAGGTAGGGCCCAGCTGAGTAGGAACCAATGAGCCACAGACAGGAAGTCAGACGGCATTAAGACACGGACCAACGAGCTGTTGAGTCTGAACTTCAGATTATTCATCTAAAATTAACACGGGACTGTTGGAGCAGAGGATGATCGAACTTGGAGGAGCAGCTGATCATTACTAATGAATAATGTTGATGTTTTGTCCTCAGAGGACAACGAGCTGGTGAACGAGGTGTTGGAGGACATCTCCCGTCACGAGGAGGATTACCTCGACCTGACGCTGGAGGAGGAGAGCGAGCTCATCGCCACCATGAAGACCTACCTGAACCGAGGGCCCACACACACCGTGTGACACACACACACACACACACACACACACACACACACACACACACACACACAGTGCTTTACTTCTCCTCTGTTAGCCATTTCAAACAGCAATAAACCTGATTTCACAGACTGAACAGTGAAGTGCCAAAGCTGAGACAACACATGGACACATGGACACATGAAGACATGAAGACATGGACACATGGACACATGAAGACATAAGGACTCGTCCTCTCCATCAGACGTCACCAGGTCTCAGTTTCAGCCATCAGGACTCGTTTGGTTCATGTAAACCTGTTTTTTTGACGCTGCTGAGTTTTGTTGTTGAGACGAATGTTCAGTTCACATTTAAACTGGAAACAGAAGAAGAAGCAGCTGATTGTTATTTGTAGTTTCCTCATGAAATCATGTGTTCAGGAGTCAAAGCACAGGAAGTGTTGATGCTGAAGAGCCGCTGCTCTCGTGTTCGCCGACTGTTGGACTTGTTTAATGTCATGTTGATGTTGAGTTCACTGGTGATCGTCTCATGTGGACGGAGTCAATAAAGAAACTGAAGGTTTGGTTTGTCTTCGTTTGTCTGTTGGAGTGAAGCTGAGAGAAGTACTGTACTGTGTACTCCATTACTTTATCTGACAGCCTCAGTCACTGTTCACATAAACCAAACGTGTGAAGAGTTTATAAAACATGTTTGTATTAATTAACCTTCAGTGTTTGTCTTCTAATACGTCCTGAAGTTTGTGGATCTCACCGACACGACTCGTATCAGAGTCAAGAAAACTGAACAGAACAGTTTTCAATAAAGTCTGAACTGAAACGAGCAAAGCAAATAAAAACATAAAACATCTGCAGGAAAATACAACTTCATTCTTTATGATTCAGAAAATAAGACAACAAACAAGTTAAAGTTGATCAAACAGGAAACACATTTTAAATATTTAATCAGGATATTTAGACGATTTTGGCATTTTCTTGTAATATTACTTTTTTTTTACATTAAATTAAAACTTCTCAAATGACAAATAGTGAAATGATAATCTTGTAACATTGACTTTCAATATAAACAAATAACAAATAAAAACAAACACACAAATAAAACACAAAGTTAAAACACTTCCTCTGTTTCATGTAGTTAACATGAATGATGGTACTGTCTCTTTAAATATTTGACCCTCCCTCTGTGTGTGTGTGTGTGTGTCTGTGTGTGTGTGTCTCTCTCTCTCTCTCTCTGTGTGTGTGTGTGTGTGTGTGTGTGTGTGTGATGATGGCCGCCGCGCTCCCTCCTCTCTACCTGGGCTTTGACTTCAGCACGCAGCAGGTAAAACTCTTTATTTCATTCACCCGCACGTGTCACTCGGTGACGCGCTCCACGCACGTGGCTGCGTGCGGGCAGAGGAGCGGCGGGTCGTCGCGCAGACGCGGAAGCGTCGTGAATGTTGCGGGTCTGATGGACTCTGAGCTGAAACACTGAGCTCTGATGACACACTGTGTCCTGTCTGAAGGAGCGTGTACAAGTACACACTGCACACAGTAAAAGTACTCAGAGTACAGAGGAGCAGGATACTTTACATGTTCTGCTACTTCAGTACTTGTGTACTGTTACTGCTCATATGAACACGTCGAGATTACTTTTATTATTTACCTCAATAAAATAGTAAATAGAGCAGTATGTGCAGAATACTGCACTACTTTACTGCCGATACTAACACTTGTGTACTTGTACTGCTGATACTTGAAGCTGAAGGTTGTGGCGATCGATGGAGACCTGAAGGTGATTCACCAGGACAATGTGCAGTTTGACTCGGAGCTGCCCGAGTTCAGGTACCACACTGTGTACTACTATGTACTGCTACTGTGTACTGCTGCTACTACTGTGTACTACTGCTACTGTGTACTACTGCTACTACTACTGCTACTCCTACTAGTACTACTAGTACTACTACCTGTACTTGTACTTGATGAGCAGGTCAGACAAACGTTCGGTGAATCAAAATAAAATCAAACACTGAACTTTTAACTTTTATTAAACAGTTTGCTGTTTGAGTTTTATTTTGAAGTAATGTTTAGTGTTTACAGTTTTGATGTTTTATTTTGGTAGAACACTTTGTTGTTGATCAGCTGCAGTTTGTGTTTGTTTGTGATGGAGTCACAGAAAATGTTCATGTTGCTTCATGTTCATTAAATCCTGAATCATATTTTACTGTTGTGTGTTTTTGTGTCAGGACTCAGGGAGGAGTTCATCTTCATGCTGACAGACTCACAGTCACCTCTCCTGTACTGATGTGGGTGAAGGTAGGACACACACACACACACACACACACAGACACACACACAGACACACACACACAGACACACACACACACACACACAGACACACACACATACACAGACACACACACAGACACAGACACACACAGACACACACACACACACACAGACACACACACATACACAGACACACACACAGACACACACACACAGACACACACAGACATACACACACACACACACACACACACACAGACACACACAGACATACACACACACACACACACACACACACAGACATACACACACACACAGACACAGTCATGATGATTAAGGTGTTTTCAGTCTTCAGGTAAAGTTTTAACTCTGAGGGTCATCAGCTGATCTTTGACCTCTGACCTCTGACTAATCACATGATCTTGTGTTTGTGTTCTCGAGCTGCAGTCTGATTGGTCGTTGTGTCTCTGTGTCTGTCATCAGGCTCTGGACCTGCTGTTGGACAAGGTGAAGAGGGCGGGGCTCGACTTCTCCCGTGTCAGATCACTGTCAGGCAGCGGTCAGGTGAGAGCAGAGCCAGGTGTGGTAGCAGGATTGTGCTCCATTGTGTTACAGGTTTCACTAAAATGTATAGAAAAGTGAATGGAGTTTGGTGGAAAGATGTCTGTTACTAAAAATCTGCATATTCCTAAACCAACTGATCAAGACAGTGTCCACATACTTTTGGCCACATAGCATACTTTATATAATGCCTCCATCTTTTGTACAAACTGAATCATGTTTGTATTCTGAATTTTATAGTATAAAAATATGTCACCAGGTTTCACTCAAATGTAAAGAAAGTTGAATGGAGTTTGGTTGAAAGATCTAAAAATGCAAATGTTTTCTGTATTTCCTCACAATGTCTCACTTGAATGACTGTTTGTCCCTCAGCAACATGGCAGTGTGTACTGGAGAACCGGAGCGTCTGAGACCCTGAAACGCCTGGACCCGGACCAGAACCTGTACCAGCTGCTGCAGGTGAGTGTGTCCACGGTGACGGTACATGTGTGGTTACCTGTGATCTGCACCTGCTCATGTGTGTGTGTGTGTGTGGACTGATGTGTTAACAGGACAGCTTCTCGGTGTCGGACTGTCCCGTGTGGATGGACTCCAGCAGCAGACAGCAGTGTCAGGATCTTCAGACAGCAGCAGGAGGAGCTCAGAGACTGGCAGAGATCACCGGATCCAGAGCCTATGAGGTCATACTGTCCACCTGTCTGTCTGTCCACCTGTCTGTCCGTCTGTCTGTCTATTCACCTGTCTGTCTGTCCACCTGTCTGTCTATTCACCTGTCTGTCTGTCCACCTGTCTGTCCGTCTGTCATGCATCTCGTGGCTTTTGTGTTTTAAATATTTTTTCTTCATGGATTTTGGTGGAAAGATGCAAGTTTCTAAAAATCTGAATAGTCCTCAACCCAGACAGGTTTGTCCACATACTTTTGGCCATGTAGCAGTCTTGATATTACACCTTCATCTTTTGTACAAACTGAATCCTGTTTGTATATTTTATATTTTTATATTTTTCAGGTTAGTGTAAAAAACGTGTATCCAGGTTTCACTAAAATGTAAAGAAAAGTGAATGGAGTCTGGTGGACAGATTCCCTTTTCTAAAAGGCTGAGTGTGTCTGCAGCGTTTCACAGGAAACCAGATCTCCAAAGTGCGACAGACGCGGCCGCAGGACTACCAGGACACCGAGGTCAGCCTCCAGCTTCTACACGTGTTGTTATGACATCACTGCAGACTCCTGTCTCACACACTGATGTGTTTTCAGAGGATCTCATTGGTCAGCAGCTTCGCTGCCTCTCTCTTCCTCGGTGGTTACGCCGCCATCGACTACAGTGACGGTACAGAACCAGTTATCACGGACTTCTGTCTGTGAACTCATCCATTGTTCCTCCACCTGCTGACACGATGCGTTCACTGACTGCTGACACGATGCGTTCACTGACTGTAGGTTCAGGGATGAATCTGTTGGACATCAGGACCAGAAACTGGTCTGAGATCTGCCTGGAAGCCACAGCTCCTCATCTGGACCGACTGCTGGGAGCTCCTCTGCCCTCCACATCTGTACTGGTAAGACTGGGCCATACTGGTCTGCTCAGACTGTTGATTTATTTTGAAAATATTGACCGAGAAGTCGGCTGAGACAGGAGAGTGAGGAGAGTTTCAGTGCTGCTTCCTGTCGTCACAGGGTCCCGTCTCCTCCTACTTCATACGTCGATACGGCTTCTGTGAGAGCTGCAGAGTCGTGGCCTTCACCGGAGACAACCCAGGTGAGACATGTACAGCCAGATGAGACATATACAACCAGGTGAGACATGTACAGCCAGGTGAGACATATACAACCAGGTGAGACATGTACAGCCAGGTGAGACATGTACAGCCAGATGAGACATATACAACCAGGTGAGACATGTACAACCAGGTGAGACATGTACAGCCAGATGAGACATATACAACCAGGTGAGACATGTACAGCCAGGTGAGACATGTACAGCCAGATGAGACATATACAACCAGGTGAGACATGTACAACCAGGTGAGACATGTACAGCCAGATGAGACGTATACAGCCAGATGAGACGTATACAGCCAGGTGAGACATATACAGCCAGATGAGACATATACAGCCAGGTGAGACGTATACAACCAGGTGAGACATATACAGCCAGGTGAGACATATACAGCCAGGTGAGACATATACAACCAGGTAATATATATAAAAACAAATCAACACACTGACGTCTACAGCTGATTGTTCTATCGTCTCAACATTAGATGGTGCTGATGTGTTGTATCATCATGTTACCTGCTGTTCACTGAGGCATGGTGTGTGTGTGTGTGTGTGTGTGTGTGTGTGTGTGTGTGTGTGTGTGTGTGTGTGTGTGAACAGATTAAAGATGTTAATTATTATTAACTCTAATATATTTTGTCTCCTCAGCGTCTCTGGCAGGAATGAGGCTCCAGCAGGGAGACATCGCTGTAAGTTCACCTGAAGCCAGCCTGACAGGAAGTGTTCAAGTCAGCTGATCAGCTGATTAATGTGTGTGTGTGTGTGTGTGTGTGTGTGTGTGTGTGTGTGTGTGTGTGTGTGTGTGTGTGTGCAGGTCAGTCTTGGTACCAGTGACACTGTGTTTCTGTGGATCCAGCAGCCTCGCCCGGCGCTGGAGGGTCACGTCTTCTGTAACCCCGTCGACTGGGAGGCGTACATGGCTCTGCTGTGGTACACACACACACACACACACAGAAATACACACATACACACACACACACACACAAAAATACACACATACACACACACACACACACAGAAATGCACACACACACACAGAATTACACACATACACACACACACACACACAGAAATACACACACACACACACACACACACAGAAATACACACACACACACACACACAGAAATACACACACACACATACACACACACACACACACACACACTCCATTCAGACTCATTGTACTGTTGACTGAACTGTGTCTGTGTCTGTGTCTGTGTGTGTGTGTGTGTGTGTGTCTCTGTGTGTGTGTGTGTGTGTGTCTGTGTGTGTGTGTGTGTGTGTGTCTCTGTGTATTCGTGTGTGTGCGTGTGCGTGTGTGTGTGTGTGTGTGTGGTATCCTCAGCTTTAAGAACGGCTCTCTGACGAGGGAACGAATCAGGAACGAGTGTGCTGAAGGATCATGGGAGCATTTTTCTGCCGCCCTGAGAAACACGCCGCTCGGAAACAACGGACACATCGGTGACGCTTCTTCCTCCTTCCTGTCTCCTTTCCCTCTCTCAAAGTATATCCATCTTTTGTTTCCTGTCCTTCTTCCTCCTCTCTTCCTCGTTTACCTATGAATCTACTTCCTTCCTTCTACCTTCATTAGTTTCCTTCCACCAACCTGTCTTCCTCCTTTGTTCCCCTAAATCCTTCCTTAGTCCCTCTTTTCCTTCCATCCTTCCTCCCTTTCCTCTTTTCCTATTTCCCATAATTCCTCTCTTTTACCTACAAATGCTCTTCTTCCTCCCACCATCCTCCCTTCCCTTTACCTTCCTTAGATCCCTATTCACTTCCTCCTTTGTGCTTTCCTTTTTTTTACTTCCTGTTGTCCTTGTATCTTCACGAACTCCTTCCTCTTTCCTTCTTCCTTCATTAGTTTCCTTTTGTGCCACCCATCTTCTTCCTTCCTTCTTCCCCCTCCCTCCTCCTTCCTCCCTCTGATTGGTTGTTTTCTGTGTTTCCAGGCTTTTATTTTGACACCATGGAGATCACACCTGCTGCAGTCGGAGTTCACCGCTTTGACCCTGAAGACAGCGAGGTGGGTGAGAGACATTCACACACACAGTCAGAGAGAGAGAGAGAGAGTCACCTGGATCACCTGTCCTCTGTCCTGCAGGTGTCCTCTCTGAGTCCTGAGGTGGAGGTCCGGGCGCTGGTGGAGGGTCAGTTTGTGTCCCGCAGACTCCACGCTGAGAGGCTGGGCTACTCCATCAGTGAGTTCACACCTTCTCCTCCTCCTCTGACAGTTTATCTGTTGACTTTTATTTTGTAATTTCGATGGTTAAATTTGATCCTTCTGAGTTTAATTAGTGAGGAGCAGAGTGAATATATGAAACTACAACAAAGATCTTCTCTTCCTCGGATGTTTGTCCACTGAAGACTGAACCACGACGGCACTTTTTCCATCAAATCACTGCCGACTTCCCAAACGTTCAGGCTTCTGTTCGTCAATACTGACCATTCAGATCTGATCGGATCGTCTCTAGTTTAATCTTTAAAATGTGTCCTTCGCTCTGTGACTCTGAAGAGTTTCTGTCCTGAACTCGGCTGCCGTCAAACACTCGACTCATTCGGTCTGTTTTTAGTTCCAGGAACCAGAGTTTTGGCCACAGGAGGAGCTTCATCCAATAAAGAGATCCTGCAGGTCAGTCGTCCACCGTCACGTCCGATTATTAATCATCCAGGTGAGGTGTGGAGGGAGGGCGAGTCAGGTAACAGTACCACAGAGAGAGAGAGAGACGTCACATCACATCTGCTGCTGTTGTTTGAGTCGTCTGCCTCCTCAAGTGGTTCCCAGTTTGTTGTAGCTAACGTTGCTAATGTAAGCTAACACTGCAGACGCTAACGTTAAAGGTGCAGAATGTGAAGAAGTAACAGTTTTGACATTATTGCAGCCATATTCGCTGAAGTTAGCATGCTAACCAGCTAGCCCTGACCCGACCCAACCCATGCTCAGTCTGGACTGCTAGCTTCTGACGGTACCAAAGGTGTACAAGTCTTATTTTCTACATATTGCACCTTTAATGTTGCTAACGCTAGCGAGCTAACATTAGAGCAGTGCAGTATTCTGGGTGCAAACTGTAGAAATCAGCCAGCGTTACGCTTTTTTCCACAAACTGGCAACTACCAGCTGCTGACAAAACACAGACATCATGTGACTCCAACGGAGTGATTCTATTGGCTGACACAGAGATCAACAAAACAACATCACGTTGAACCCAACAAACATTTAAAAAACATTTTTTTCTGAGGGAGAACAGATGTTTCTGAGTCGTCCGTCAGCGACACAACAAAGTCTGTTTTCAGTCGTTCTGATTTAAAACTGTGATTTGAGACGTTGGTTCATTTGTACGTTAGCTGCAGTCTAAACTGTGACTCTCACACTCACATGGAGATAATTCATATTTAAACTTCAAGAGCTTCAACCTTTAATTCTCCACAGTGAGTGTTGGATTAAATATCATAGATTTTAAACTCTGATGCAGCTTTTTCTTGTGTTTTCATTTCTTAAAACACGTTAATTGTCCTTTAATTTTACATTTTACATGTAATTACTTTAATTGTATATTAAATGCTTTTATTTAACCGTATGTTATTTACATTGTTTTAATCTGAACGTAAACAGTCTGTGAGGTTTTTACCAGTGGATTTTGGGATTGTCGGCCTCCTCGTTGTTTTTTGTTCTTTATTTGATTTTGATTGATTGAAGGTTGATTGATACAAGATACTGATCCCATAAACTCAAAATTCCCTTCAATCAAAAACTAAAATGACTTTTGTCATCTTTAAAGTTTGAGTGAATAACATGAATAACATCCAGCTGCAGATTTGATCTTTATTCTGATATACAGACTTTCAGGAGGTTTTCAGAGACCGTCTTCACTTGAAGCCACTAACTGCAGATCTGTGATGTGTATTGTATGTATACATGTGTATTGTATGTATACATGTGTATTGTATGTATATTGTATGTATATATGTATAATGAGCATCAGATAGAAGTCGCCTGCTGAATGTGCGGCTGCAGACGGAGAATAAAACCTGAAGAGAAGCAGAAACATCTTCCTGCTCTGAGGGATCGCAGCAGTCGTGTGTGGGCTCTTCATTTAATCGATTCATTCAGTTCAGACACAAACGAGTCTGCTGATGTTCTCTTTTAATTTTTGGACGTTCCCTCGTCGCTCTGATGTGTTTGCTTAATTAATGGATGAAGCAGCCGGCTGAGCATCGTCCTCTTCTCTCTCTCAGGTCTTATCTGATGTGTTCAACGCTCCGGTTTACACCATCGACCTGTCCAACTCCACCTGTCTGGGGTCAGCCTACAGAGCTGTGCACGGTAACTCACACACACACACACACACACACACACACACTCACACACTCACACACACACACACACACACACACTCACACACACACACACACACACAGAGCATTTAGTCTTCAGAAAAAGACTGTTGCAGCCTGGCTACAGTGAGCAGCCTGGCTACAGTTAGCAGCCTGGCTACAGTTAGCTGGCTGGCTACAGTTAGCAGCCTGGCTACAGTTAGCAGCCTGGCTATAGTTAGCTGGCTGTCTACAGCTAGCAGCCTGGCTACAGTTAGCATCCTGGCTACAGTTAGCAGCCTGGCTACAGTTAGCTGGCTGGCTACAGTTAGCAGCCTGGCTACAGTTAGCTGGCTGTCTACAGCTAGCAGCCTGGCTACAGTTAGCAGCCTGGCTACAGTTAGCTGGCTGGCTACAGTTAGCAGCCTGGCTACAGTTAGCTGGCTGGCTACAGTTAGCAGCCTGGCTACAGTTAGCTGGCTGTCTACAGCTAGCAGCCTGGCTACAGCTAGCAGCCTGGCTACAGTTAGTAGCCTGGCTACAGTTAGCAGCCTGGCTACAGTTAGCAGCCTGGTTTGATCTATAAACCCTGATCTCAGGTCTGTGAACAGCTGGTTGTATTAATCAGTCTGCAGGTTCTGAAGCGTCTCTGGTCTCGGTGCTGAGAGGAGACTCAGATCAACAGAGGGACAGACTTTGTCACAACACCGGAGCGTCTCCATCAGTGGACGTCCGTCTGTTCACTCTTGTTTCACCTCAGTTTCTATCGCTCTCCTCTTCACTTTCTTCACCTCCATCAGCAGCTTCAGAGTTTCACCAGCTGTTACCTGTGGAGAGTGACCGAAGAGAGCGATGACTCATCACTGACTCTGGTTAAATCCAGCCTGGTGTCAGACTGAGTGTCACCGTGACAGTGAGGTTTATAGGGAGCCGGTCTGTACGTAGAGCAAGTGAAGAAGTCGTCTGCTGTCAGTTTAACGAACACGTTCAGTTCATGTGTCTAAACTTTCTTCTTCGCTGAGTGTTTTCTTTGTCCAGTGGAGTAAATGTGTCTCCTGATTAAAGTCACGTGACTGAAAACATTTAAGTTTCCTCTGCAGTCGTTCAGATTTCAGGTCAAAAACAAATAGAGGGCTGCAGCTGAGCACTGATCTGTGTGTTCTCAGCATATTGAAATGGTGCAGTAAGTGAGGTGTGTGTTTGAGCAGCAGGACGCTCGTATCGCTTCATACTCGAAGCCTTTGACTTCAGTTGGCTGTGCGAGATAAACGGGCCGCCGTCCGTCTCCACTCTGGGAATTTATTCATCGGTCTCTCTGCTGAGGGCTTTAATGTGGGCGAGGGGAGCGAACATGTCTTCATAAAACCAGATGAAAAAGATTCCCCAGCCACTCGACATGAAAGAGAGCGGCGAGATAGTGAACGTCCTCGTGTGACGGCGTCAGATATGAATGCAGGAGAGACGAGGCTGCAGCGTCTCCTCCCGATCACGGCCCTGTGTCAATATCTGAAGTCAGTTGCGTGGGCTTGAAAAGACATAATGCAATCCTCCTGATGGTAATAACCAATGCTGATTCATTCAGGGTTGGCGGCGGCCCCGGGGGGTGGTGGTGGAGCTGGTGGGGGTAATGTGGTCCTCATGCAATTACTCTGCAATAGAGCTGCATGCACAGAAATCCTCCTCATGCATTCATCTTGCATTAGTGCTGCAATCTTTTCTCAGTGTTACAGAAACCTCATGCAGCCTGTGAGAGAGAAGCTGTTTCAGTCTCATCTCGTCTTCACGTTACCTGACAGGTGATCCTGGATAACGAGCTGCTTCAGTGAACTGTCAGTTTACTCTTTTATTTTGTAAATGTTCCTCTTTATCCGGGAAGTTTCACTGACAACCTGCTTCAGGGCCGGATCAGATACAACAAGAGGCGCTCTGCAGTCTAAAAACAATAGCAGTGTGTTTTCTATTGTTGATTTATTATTTTACCACCCAGTCACCTGTCCCTAGCATAACCGTGAGACACAGAGTACTGTACTTCGTCTGGATGATGGAAAATTATATTTCAGGATGAGTCGAGGACAGTTTGACATTGATGTCAGGTGTCAGGGCGCAAAACACTTCCTGCCTCTAGGAAACAACTGGAAAACGACGCCTCTTGCAGGGACACCTCCCTGGAGACGGTTCTCCGTAAAGACGTGGTGGAGACAGGTCTCCGTAAAGACGTGGTGGAGACAGGTCTCCGTAGAGACGTGGTGGAGACGGTTCTCCGTAAAGACGTGGTGGAGACAGGTCTCCGTAAAGACGTGGTGGAGACAGGCCTCCGTAAAGACGTGGTGGAGACAGGTCTCCGTAGAGACGTGGTGGAGACAGGCCTCCGTAAAGTTGTTTGTCCATTTCATTTTCCTGCTACCAGACGTTAGCCGGGAGCAGCCTTACATCCGAGCTGGATTAGCACGGCTCTTGTTCCAGACGTCTGGTTGGATGTCAGAAAGATGTTGTGGGCAGTGATCGTCTCAAAGTCTGCTGCTCTTTTCCGAAGCATCCTTTTCATCTCCAGTGCTGATGAATGCATGTCTGTCATAGGTTATATGTGTTTCAGCAATAAAGCTGAAAAAATAGCAGTTAAAAAAAACAAAAATGTACCAAAATGTTTGAGGAGCGACCGGCCACTGCATCTGCATAGATCATCCAACAGTTTCTGACAACCCGTCGACCTGACTGAACAACAAGTAGACAAACCAGTTTGTTTTAACAATTATCCAGCCTTAAGTGTAAACCCAGAGGCGGCCGGTTCAGCCTCTAATCTAACATTGTGACTCAGACCACAGTGGAAAAGTCTGATAACAGTGGTGCGGTCCTTTAAAGCAGCGTGGATCGTCTCCGGCTCCACTGTGAACAGAAGCTTCCTGCATGTCCTCTGATTTCCCTCTTTGATAAACACATGATGAAAAACGTGAAGAGTCGGGCTGGAAATCTGCGTCCTTTGATACTGAAAAGTTCAAAGAGTCACACCAGCAGGAGGCCACAGAGAGGGAGGAGAGACAAACTACTGTGAGAGAGACAGGACAGGAAGACATCTTCATCACAGGAAGACACTCTGAGATCCACCAACACCTTGGAGCCTGAATTGTGTATAAAGTAACCTGGTGGAGACATGTCTCTGTAAAGACGTGGTGGAGACGGGTCTCTGTATAGACGTGGTGGAGACATGTCTCTGTAAAGACGTGGTGGAGACGGGTCTCTGTATAGACGTGGTGGAGACATGTCTCTGTAAAGACATGGTGGAGACATGTTTCTGTAAAGACGTGGTGGAGACAGGTCTCTGTATAGACGTGGTGGACACAGGTCTCCGTAAAGATACCCTAGCCGAAAAATGTTATAGCCTGTAATATTATTTTAAGGTCATACTGTATTGTTTTAGGTGAAAATTGTGACATTTTACAAACACACTAAACAGTAACCAGTATAGGCGACTTCTTTGTCCCCAGACTCCCTTAACAAATGTGTCAGTTTAGTGAGTTGTTGAGTTGGACACACTTTATAAACTGTGTGAAACTCTGTCTCTGACTGATTCTGACTGATTTGTTCCTTCTTGTAAATTCAGCAAATGTTCTGCATGAACTTCTTTCTGTCTTTGAGGAGAAACATGGAGTCTGTTTGTCTCAGCGATGGACGGGTTTGTTTCATACTGAGCAGGAAGTGACATCACAGGAGTCACTCAGGTGCAGGTTAATGTAGCTGTGAAGTTGCCGTCAGGACAAAGTGAAGCTGCAGACGTTTACTCTTTGAGAACAGGAACATCAGAAGTGTGAACGTGAGTCACACCAGGTTATAAATGTGTGTGTGTCCTCTGTTGTGTGAGAAGGTCAAGCTGAAAATGGTTTGACTCGGCAGGTCACCTCGCCCCTTGGCAGCAAATTACACCCAGGGCATCATGGGGGAAACAAGACGTTGTGTGTCAGTCCCATGATCCCTTGCATGGCGGAGGTCATGACGTCCTCAGGGAGTCTGGACTCCTGACCTGACCTCTGTGTGTGTTTCGCTGAGCGTGAGCTCTCTCAGCACTGTCCTGACCTTCAGTGTACAGTGTGTGTGTGTGTGTGTGTGTGTGTGTGTGTGTGTGTGTGTGAGAGAGTGTGTGTGTGTGTGTGTGTGTGTGTGTGTGAGAGTGTGTGTGTGTGTGTGTGTGTTTGAGAGAGATTAAAACTGCAACACGAACATCTCAGGCGATGCTGCTGTTTGCTTAACGACCTCTGGACTGTTTTAATTACTGACCTCTGATTGGTTAACGACCTCTCAGACTAGTTAGAGAGCGTTAACAACTCGGGAGCTGAGCTTCTGATTGGTTCATCCTGTTGCAGTAATCATGTCTACTGATCCTAGTACAGACGTTAGAGCCGTCTAACCCGGAGCAGATGTGTCCCAGGCGTAGTGTCTCTGGGCTGAACCGAGCTCTCTGATTGGTTTGTTTTCAGGCCTGGTGGCAGAATCTGGAGTTTCCTTCTCCGATGTTGTGAAGAACGCACCAGAACCACAGCTGGTCGCCACGCCGCATCCTGCAGCACAGGAGGTACACACACACACACACACACACACGCACGTACACGTGCACACTCAGTAGCTGCAGGGTTTATTATGGAGAACTACAGTACAAGATGGAGGGAGAGGTTCAGGATGTGAAGGTTGACAAGCAGCTAGATGACGTGAAGCTCAGCCTCGACGTAAACAACAGAAGCCTCCACGATAATTCATGTAATCTTAAAAATAAGTCAACAACAAACTGATGTGTCAGGTTAGCAAGTTAGCTAACTCATGTTGACTTATCGTGAGCTAACGGCAGCTGCTCTCCTGCAGCGTCAGATAGATTTACAGAACATTACTGTGGACGTCGTCGTGCAGACAAGTTGAGACACTTCAATCCAAAAAGATTAAAAACCAAACTCTTGACTCCAGGTGTTTATTCCTCCAGAGCTCTCCGGCTCCAGCTGCTGTCTGCAGGTTAACGCTCGTTAATCCAACACACCTACGTCTGTCCCTCCCCTCCCGTCTGTCAGTCCAATAAAGAAGACAGATTATGTGTCGAGTGACGTCATCTGAGGACATTTATCTCCTCTTCAGACACATTAAACAGCCCTGAGACAGTGTGTATGTGTGTGTACACACACACACACACACACACACACACAGGAATAAGTACACAAACATGTGTATGTGCATGAATAGAAACACATTTAAACACACATGGCTGCAGATACAAAACACACACACTTTTAAATGCACGTGTACATTTACACTCACTCACACACACACACACACACACACACACACACACTCACTCTGTCCTACTTTCATGCCTCACTGCCTCTTCATTAAACAGCTTGTTACCATATGGAACAGAAGTGAAGAAAATTGCATGACAGGCCTGTCTCACACACACACACACACACACACACACACACACACACACACACACACACACACACACCGTTGAACAGGTCACACAGGGACAGACACACACAGTGTAGCTCAGGTCACATAATGTACCTGAGGTTCATCCATCACCAGCCTCCTGAACAGGTGCAGTGACCAGAACAAACTGAAGTTGTTTTGTGACGTCAGGTGAGAGGAGGAGTTTATCTCCACCTGTTCAGTTTAATGAGCTGAAGATGTTTGACAGCTCACCTGTCTGCTGCTCTTCACCTCCTGAACTCCACCGTCTGCATCTAAACGTGATTCATCTGGAAACTCAAACAACCACACAATCACACAACAGAGAAACGACTGCAGCTGCCACATTATGAGCCTTTACTACACGACCATGTGACCGATGAGGACTTTTATTTTGAAGTGGTGTTCACAGGATGTAGAAAATCAAAGGTGGTAGTTTAGGAAGTTTAACGTACGTGAAGCAGCTCCGCTCGCTTTACTTCCTCTTAAGGAAGAAAATATGGAATGACACTCTGTAGAGCGCAAACCTCCGCCAAGGCCTCAGTCAACCCTCGTATCACTGCGTCACCATAATTTAACTCGTGCTCACGTCAGCTTGAACCAACCAATCACAGCCGATAACATCAAGCCATCCACAATCAATCTTTAAACTGGTGAGCAGCTAAACCTGGCAGGAAAGACCACCTGGGTGCTGCGTCTCCCGTCTCTGAGGGTGTCGAGCGATGTGTTTGTTGAACCGTCTACGTACTCACTCACATTCAGAGCTAACGCTAACAGCACGTCCGTCCCTACGTCACCGTCTCACAGGAAACACTAACAGCTGAAGCAGACGACCAGACTGTGCTAATGACAGAAACTCTGCAGCAGGTTCACATTCTGACTGCTTCAGTTCTGATGACACACATCAAGGTCCTGCTTTCTTCTTCTCCTCACCTAATTAATGTCTCTACACACACACACAGCTCATCAAAGCAGTGACCTCATCACACACACACACACACACACACACACTCCTGTGTTATTGTCATGTAGTTGTATGTTTACTGAAGTGATGTTCTCTCATGTTCGTCTTCCATAATTAAACAGCACCGATCATCAATAGATAATGAGCTCTGCTAAAACACCTAGTCCACACACACACACACACACACACACACACACACACACACACACACACAGTACAGCAGGATATTAAATATGAAGCAGCAGCATAATGTGACAGAGCAGCTGGATGTTCAGCGGTGCGACAACAGGAAGTTATTTTCTCATCTGATGGTTTGTGTCCGAAGGAGAATCGTTAGTTAAACAGTTTTTGTTTGGAAACGTCCTTTTTTCTGTCCCTGGCCTTCACAGAAACACGATCCCTGAAAACATTAATAACACACTGATATATTGAACAGCTGATTAACAGCTTGGATCATCAGTTTGTCAGTATTTGTTTGTTAATCGGTTATTGAACCTTCGAGTCGCGTCTCAAAGGAAAGTGCCACATTTTGAGTTCAAACCAGCTTTTTCTACCACTTAAAATGTAATAATGTGAAAATATCTATTTAATATTTGATAGAAATGACAAAAAACATAAAATCCAAATAAATATGTGACAGAAGTCTCTTATTTTGAAATAAAAATCACACTGATGACATCACTGTACTTCCTTTGACCTACATCCTGAAGATCTGCTGGTGTGATGAGTGTGATGAGACGATTCAGTGAGTTTTACATGACTGACAACAAGGTTGATGGTTTGATTCCCTGTGGCAGCCATTTTGTAAAATGCATTTTAAGTTAGGGCCCGAGCACTAACAGTGCGAAGCCCTGTTGTATTTGCTCGGATTGTTTATTATTATTATTCATCCGCGCATTAGGCGGCTTTTTGGAGCCCTGAACAACAATTTCCTGCACGTTGTGGTCAAACAGACGGTCTTGCATATCTTGATGAAATACAGTCCCATTAACACTTAACATTTTTAAATTGTGTTCCATGGCCCGATGACGGTTTGTGAAGAATTTGGTGCAAATCGGCCAATAGGGGGCGCTTTTATTGCTAAATGACGAAAGAACAGCTTGACTGCCTTCACGTTTCATTCCTCAACGGAAGTTGTTGCATGAACAAGCCCCGACGCACGTGGACTGCGAGGGCCCGTTCATCATCATCCTTTAATTTTTATTAATTTTTATTATTTTTTATTAATTTGTTTATGTAAATATTAGCATTTTAGCTCAATAGCTTCCAGGTCATGTGATCAATTGACTCAAAATCAGTGTGGGATCATGAAACTACACTGGCTGCATGAGATACGCCTCTTGTTTTTACATTTTACATCTGTTCATATTTTTTCATTATTAGGGCCCGAGCACGAATGCCCTCATTATACCTGGTGGGCGTGGCAGTGCGGTGACCCCTTATGGCTGTTCCCATTCTGTAGGAACCCATTTCTGTGCTCGTACATTGTTGAACTTGGCCTACAGATTTCACGCCACAGACTTCCCAGTCACTAATCATCCTCGTGCCTTGATGATGAAAACTCTTAAAAGGCTTTTGCCTTCGTTATTCCTGGTGGGCGTGGCAGTGCGGTCAATGTCGATGACCCCTTATGGCTGTTCCCATTGTGTACATACAGACAAACACCTCCGGACACCAAATGTTGCACACGCATCATGAGTCACGCCCACTGAGACCTGAACTGGGTCTGGGCCTTTCAACTACAAAAATGGCTCCACAGCGCCCCCTGGAATATTTCAACCTTGAAGCCCCGCCTCCTACATGCACGTACATGAACGCAGTTTGGTATACGTATCTATCATGACCAAACCAGCAAAATACCCCAGGCACCGAAACCCTCAATCCAACAGGAAGTCGGCCATTTTGGTTCACAGCGGACATTTTGTCAATCTTGAAGCCCCGCCTCCTTCATTCACACACACTAACGAACTTCAGTACACATAAGTATCAGGACCAGATGCACAAAAAACCCTCTTGGACCCAGACCCTCAGTCCAACAGGAAGTCTGAAATTTTGGTTCAAAGTTGAGATTTCACCGCCATTTTCACTCCCTCTGACGGCGCCACAGCCCGACGTATGTGGGGGGGCGAGGGCCCGTTCATCACTGAATAAAGACAACCGACAGCAGAGTGCTAATATCTGTGTGTGTGTGTGTGTGTGTGTGTGTGTGTTTTCCAGGTGTATGGCCAGATGTTGAAGCGCTACGCCCGATTGGAGGAGAGAGTCCTGCAGGAGACACGCCCCTGAGCTGCAGCCACCAATAACTGGACGTTAAATGAGTTTAATTAGTTTTACTCAAAAAATCTTTACCTGAATTTATTAGTAATCAGTTCACTCGTCAATTAACTGATTAATGCAACACGTCGTCATAACTGACTGAATAGATTGATTGTTAATGACTGCTACCACAGCGACACATCACGTGACGACATATTGAGAGAACCAGCGTCAGGCGGCAGGTGATCAACGCTGTGGTCGAGTCTGATTTAAAACACGACACCTCAGATACGATACATAAGTTAGTGTGTGCTAACAGCAGCAGCCTCTTTACCTGAACTGTGTTAATGATTGATTATTTACTGCTAGTTCATAAAATAACAACTGATTAAAGATACAATCCGTCAGATTTCTGCATTAAAACGTCTAAAAGCAACTGGACCTTTGTTCTGCATGTTGTTGAGTTGTGTTCTCACATCATCACAAACGTTTCCACCAAAGTTAAAGCAGAGAAATCCTCCAGTGTCCTCGAGGTGACGCCGAGTTTCATCTGGTCGTCTGTGGCTGTAACTTCAGGAGAGAGTCAGAGAGAGAGGAAGGAAGTCTGAGAACGAGACCGAACACAACCAGAAGGAAACTTTAACACATCAGAGAGTTGAGCTGAAGCTCTGAGTGAAGTCAGCACTCAGCAGAGACTCTGGGAGAGAGGAGAGGTTTGATTCACGGGTCACTGCTGACCCGGTTTGTTCAGCATTAAGTGAACAGGTTGTTCGTGTGACCACAGCCGTGGGTGAATAAAGTTGTGTTAGCTCGTGTGCACAAACAGATGAAGTTCTCTGTGATTAATGTTTCTGTATCATTTTGAATAAATGAATTGATGTCATTAATTAAACATTGGTCATTTTCCTTCTTCTCAGTTAAAGAACAGGTTCTGACTCGGATCAGAGAGACGAGCAGGATTAAACAGAACCGCATCTTAACAAACAGGAAGTCTGAATCAAACTAACTTCAGTTTCCTGACGCAGAAGCTTTAATGTGCGAGTCACTTTGTTTCCAGGCTCACAGACGAGACGCTCGAGCTCCTGATGGGTTTCTGTTTATCGTGTTGCTGTCCTCACATGGACACCTGGAGTCTGCCGTCCTCCGTCACAGCCTCTACTTAATGGAGGACGTCTCTGCTCTGCTATCGTCTCTGAGCAGCCGGGAGTCCGTTGTTGTCCTCTTCTCGTCTCTGTGTGGACCCTCTGGACTCGTCTTCGTCTTCTTTATTGTCTCTTTGAACACCAGTTTGTTTTTATCGTTAATGTTCTGGATCTCACAGCTTTGACCCGGATCAGAAACAGTCACTACTCTGTCCTCGTCCTCTGACTGTGGGAACCTCTCAGAACCTCTCAGAACCCCTCAGAACCTGAACATCATTTAACAAAACAAAAGAGGAACATAAAGACGTGATGAACTCGTTTGTTCTTCATTATAAAAGATAACGAGCTGCAGCCTCCATCAGTCTCGTCATTCATCTGATTAAAAGAGAAAAGTCATCGTTGGAAGAATTAATGTGAATAACGTTCTTCAGGAGGATCAAAATAAATCCTGTGATTCATCTTTAATGATTATTAAATACTGACGACGCTGAGACGAGCTCTCACGCTGTCAGTCAACAGTTTAAAGTTACCTGTCGTCATTTAGACGGTACAGACAGCATGAAGACACCTGTCAATCATCTGAGGCAGGAGACAGGTCATCTGACGCTGCGTCCTTCATGTGAGGAGGAGGAGGAGGAGGAAGAGGAGGAGACAGGAGGAGGAGGAGGAGGAGGAGGAGGAGGAGACACCTCCTGCTGTCAGGAGGTCCTGTTCAGCGACATGAAGGAGTACAGAGGAGCCTGTTAGCTTCACTCAGGCTGTTAGCAAGATATCAGGATCTGTTAGCTTGAGCCTCCGTTAGCATCATCAGGGTTCTCATTATAAAACAAGTGACAGAAAGGCTTAGCTTAGCTTAGCTTAGCTTAGCTTGATTAGTTATCTTCAGCAGATAAACCACCTCCATGATGGAGGTTTATTTTCTGTTAATACCAAGACGGTGTGTGCAAGCTACAGAGGAAACACGTGCATGTGTGTGTGTGTGTGTGTGTGTGTGTAATGCAGTGAAGAAAGTAATCCATAAGTTCAAGTGAGGTGAGGGCTTTAGTGTGTGTGTGTGTGTGACTGAGACTGGAGGGTATTGAGTGTGTGTGTTAATCCATCACAGCAGTGTGACAGAAGCATTTCCTCACAGCACACACACACACACACACACACACACACACACACACACAGTCACATATTCACACATATGCTGGCAGTCACACCATTTATTCCCTTTCATCAGACACTCTGGTGTCCGACAACAGAGACGTTCTCCTCCAGTTCTCTGTAACTTCTCCTTCAGTTGTTTCCATTCATTTTCTATTTGTGTCTCGTAGTCCACAGAACATTTCTGGAGCTTCACAGTAAAACAGAGTTGCAGCGTTCTGCTGAACACCTGAAGCAGCTGGAGATGATTGAAACATCAGATGTCTCCATGCAGCTCGTCTGCTGCGATCACAGAGATCACACTGATCTGAGGAGATGATGTTCAGACCCAGTC
>NC_140207.1:825347-827847 GCF_965226575.1 Pagrus pagrus
CGTTATGAAGCAGATTTAAAGTCTTTGTGTACAAACCAGCTTGTTTAACAGTTTTATTCTGACGTTTGTTCATAATTGATTTCTTTTTGCAATTCAAATCAGGCTCAGTCGTCACAGAGAGCTCGGTTCTGTCCGGCAGTCAGTGTGTCAGATTTGTCTTCACTGGCTCTAACCTGGTATTTATCTGGGCCCTTTGTTCCTTTTCTCCGGTTTTGTTTCCTTCGGGGTTAACAATCATTTTCATGTGAAGCCTTGATCAATCTGAGACTTAATTTCAGTGTAATTTTCTAATCAAATGCTCTTAATGTGCCTCAAACAGGCGTCAGAGCGACAAGTGAGACGGGAGCTTTTACCTCGGCTGCACTTTGGCTCTGATGGTTTTTTTCAATAATTACCTCAATTATTTGATTTTGTCCTCAAGAAAATTAGCAGCCAGCTTTCTGAAGACTCCTCCAGTTCTCAACACATCAGCCTGCACCAGAGCAACGTGACTTCCTCCAGTGTTCAACCACAAACTGTCCGACGTGCCATCCACAGCGTCACACTTGACTTGGTGGAGGTGGAGGTGGAGGAGGTGGAGGTGGTGGAGGAGGTGGAGGAGGTGGAGGTGGAGGAGGTGGAGGAGGTGGAGGAGGTGGAGGTGAGCCAATAGAAAGTGTTTGTGAAAGAGCGAGGACTTTGATAGAGACGGAGGTGATCAGAGGAACCTGTCCACAGGGCTGGCTCAGTGCCGTCACCTCCGTCGGTGTTAAATGAATCGAATGAGGACAGTTTGAGTCTCTGCTGAGCGTCCTGAACTCTTGAGGACATTTTGGCCCTGAAGACGTTTCCACATGTGAGTCATCGTGACCTTTACAGACGCTTTGTGTTGAGCTGCTGCTTTCAACTCCTGCAACTGAAGTCTCTGGAAGATCAGCCTTAGTGGTCTCCAACCCGAAGCGTTTTAATGGGCAGAGCTGGTTGGAGGCGACACACGGCTGCCTGGGAGTCTGAGTTCAGGCTGGCGTCGCCCTGACTTCATCAGACTAAAGACAAATAAATTGAAGGAAACGGAGACATGACGGGAGAAAATAAGGCAAAAGGACGACTCCTTGATTTTAAGCAGACGCAGCATTTGTCTGATTGTCACACTGTTAACAGGAGATTATCTCCTGGGCTCATATTTCTCTGTTTCCTCCCACATTTCCTGTTTCATCCTCAGTCTCTGGTCTTTGTTTTCTGTCTCCGTCCGTCCCTCCGGACACCTCGCAGCGACAGACAACCGAACGCCACATTAAACTTTAATCCTGCTAACAAACAAAGGAAATGGCTTCAGCCGGAGAATGGCAGGGTCTGATAGGTGGATGAGGTTCATGTTTGCAAAGACGGATTATTACAAACACAAAATGATTAAATATCGTCACTTCTTAAGGTCGTGTTTGCGTCCAGCCTCCTCGACCTGATTTAAATCACTGTAGTTTGTTTCTCAGTGAATATTCTGCAAAATCTGCCTGAACATGACGAGTTTGTGCAGAAGTGAACAGTTTAAAGCTGCAACTGTGTCAAACACCGATTTACTGTCTTCAACCTGCCTCATGTAGCTGTCACTGTGTCTGACACTGCATCAGGAAGAGACTGAGTTCATCTGTGATGGGTTTTGATTAAAAGAAAGAAGAAGTCTGAATGTTTTGAGAAAGAAGTTTGGTTGGATTTGTAATCTGGATGTTAAGAATCAAAGTGTGGAAGTCCTGGACGCTCTCCATAAACCTTGGCATGGTAGGAAACTTTTTAGAAATACCAGAAAACCCATGACAGGAAATACAAAGAGCAGTGTGACCCAGTGAACCATAAACCAGCAGCAGGAGTCGCTGGCTTGGCAGCTTTGTCACCTGTAACGCCGTAAACCTCCCGACTTAATAGATTACAAATATTTTATGTTAACATGATATGGCATGTATGGCAGAAATGTAAATATGGTGCGTAGCCTGTGATACGTACAAATGTGAGTGTATTTGTGGTCTGAAGAAACACAACAGACAACATTTTACTCTGACGGATCAATCAGTGCCAGTGGGATCCATTAACAGGCATGATCGTATATATGCTCCCTCTAGGAAATATAATTCGGAAACAGTCCATAAACTTTCATTGTTATGCAGATGATACACAGTTATACCTATCAATAAAGCCAGATGAAACTAATCAGTTTACTAAACTCCATGCATGTCTCAAGGACATTAAGACCTGGATGACCTGCAATTTTCTGCTGTTAAACTCAGATAAAACCGAAGTTATAGTACTTGGTCCTAAACACCTTAGAGTTGCATTATCTAATGATATAGCGAGTTTGGATGGCATTAACTTGGCCTCCAGCACCACCGTCAGGAATCTGGGAGTTATCTTTGATCAAGATATGTCCTTCAACTCCCACATAAAACAAATTTCAAGGTCTGCATTTTTTCATCTACGTAACATTGCAAAAATCAGGCCCATCCTGTCTCAAAAAGAGGCAGAAAAGCTT
>NC_140207.1:832847-860347 GCF_965226575.1 Pagrus pagrus
AGGAGGAGGAGGAGGAGGAGGTGGAGTGAGGAGGAGGAGGAGGAGGAGTGAGGAGGAGGAGGTGGAGGTGGAGAGAGGAGGTGGAGAGAGGAGGAGGAGGAGGTGGAGGAGGAGGTGGAGTGAGGAGGAGGAGGAGGAGGAGTGAGGAGGAGGAGGTGGAGAGAGGAGGAGGAGGAGGAGGAGGAGGAGGTGGAGTGAGGAGGAGGAGTGAGGAGGAGGAGGAGGTGGAGAGAGGAGGAGGAGGAGGAGGAGGAGGAGTGAGGAGGAGGAGGAGGTGGAGAGAGGAGGAGGAGGAGTGAGGAGGAGGAGGTGGAGAGAGGAGGAGGAGGAGGAGGAGGAGTGAGGAGGAGGAGGAGGAGGAGGAGGAGGCAGCGTGTCACCTGGTGAACACCTCCACCTGCTCAGCTCGTCTGAGTCTGGCTGATGTGTTTCCTCATCACCATGAACACACACACACACACACACACACACACACACACACACACACACACACACACACGCGCACACACACACGCACACACACACACACACACACACACACACACACACACACACACACTCACACACACACACACACACACACACACACACACACACACCTGAACACATCTCTTCACATGACACCAGATGATCAGTAGGTTTCTCCCGACTCACCGGCACCACAGTGACAGTTCAGGAGCTGCCGGGTCTCCAGACACTGAGCCCGGAGCACCAACAGAACCAACACGTGTTGGTTTGGACCTGAACGAGTCCAACGGTTCAGAACATCCTCCAAAAACTACACAAAGGTTTTATTTGTAGTAAAATGTGCTGCGATTATCATGACTACGTCTATTATTACTGATGTTTCTGTTGTGGTGGGAGCTGTGTGTGTGTCTGTCTCTGTGTGTGTGTGTGTGTGTGTGTGTGTGTGTGTGTGTCTGTGTCTGTGTGTGTCTGTCTGTGTGTGTGTGTGTGTGGGCGGAGGAAGATGTGCACTCTACATCCTCGAGCAAACGTTGTGTGAGACGGAAAGAAACCATGTGAATATTACATCCCCGGGCAAATCTGTGTGTGTGTGTGTGTGTGTGTGTGTGTGTGTGTGTGTGTGTGTGTGTGTGTGTGTGTGTGTGTGTGTCTGTGTGTGTGTCTGTGTGTGTGTCTCCATCAGCAGTGCTTTAAGGAGAATCCATGCATTAGTTATCAGCTCAGCTCTGATTTCCCTGTTTCTGCTCCGACTGATGAAACATCGCTAACACAGCACACTGCTGTGTGTGTGTGTGTGTGTGTGTGTGTGTGTGTGTGTGCGTGTGTGTAGTTAACACAACTCATCCATACTGACTGCTGTCTTGATGTAAACGTGGTGATAATGATTATTGTTATTATTGTGAATGATTGTCTGTATTTTAAACGTCTGTTTAATGAACGGGCGTCAGACAGATGAGTTGAGGTCTGACCTGAGATCAGTCTGGAGTCTGTGGCTCAGCTCTCGGGGAGACGTGAATAGACGCTGAGGCAGATATGAGACGTTCACACAAACACTCAGTGAACTCGGGCAGCAGCCACTCGGTGGTACCAGACAGACATGTGATGTTCTGAGCGGAGCTGGTCTCGGTTCTGTATCGTTGGCAACTGGACCTGTTTCAGTTTCTCTCATCCAAGAGGCTTCTGCTCTTCTCACTAACTGGAGGAGCTGCAGGCTTTTAAACTGTGTGTGGGAGTGTCCTCACTGACTGTGTAGTGCAGTCACAGTACAGCACCAAGAGGTACCATGACCCGGATGCCGGAGAACCTTCAGCTCCATGTGGACAGCAGCTGAGGACGCTGCAGCCTGAGGACAGATACTGATGCTGGTCGCAGCTGCCTCGTCTGTAAGCTAGCTGCCAAGTTAGCATTAGTGATGTGGCTAAAGCTAGCGTTTTAAACCTGGACACACTTTAGGACTGTGACCACTGACGGGTCATACCGGGTCCGTTCGAGTCTGGGTCAGTTGAACCAGGTCCGTTCTGGTCTGGGTTCATTAGACCGGGTCTGTGAGAGTCTCATCTGAAGTCTTCAGATCCAGTTGTTGTCGGCTGTCGTGAAGATTTTTTAAACATGTTTGATATTTGTAAATGACGTCGGTGACTGATGACATCATTTGTGTGACTGATGACATCACTGGCGTGTCATCAGAGGGGGACGTACCTGTGAACGGTCAGGTCAGCTGAGGTTACTTCACTCTGGAGGCTCCAGCATCGACCCAAACTCTGAGCTTCTTCCTCCGTCTGTCGTCCTTCTGCTCACAGACGTTGATGCTTCCTCAGTTCAAGCTGCCGCTTGGCTCCATGCTGGTTCTGGTCCATGACCTCGTGGCGGTCGGTGTTCTGGTGGGACGTGTGCGGCCGTGTAGCTCCAGAGCTGTCGACAAACTTCACCTGGTTTGTGTTTCTGTGTTTTCACGCATCAGTGTGGCTTTGTGCACGATCGTGTGTGTGTGTGAATGTTGTTATATACTGTGTGTGTGTGTGTGTGTGTGTGTGTGTGTGTGTGTGTAAATCACCTCTACATCAGGATCAGAGAGACTGAGGGAGATTTAGACGTTAATACAGCTGCTGAGTCACACACTTTATTACAACATATATCTCTCTGTGCTTGTGTGTGTGTGTGTGTGTGTCTCAGTGTGTGTGTATGTGTGTGTGTGTGTGTGTGCACCAGTGTAAAGCTCAGAGACAGTCAGTGCTATAAAGTGTAACGCTGCAATCACCATTTCTGTCTCCTGATGCTTCACTTTGACAGCAGGGAGACAGACGGGTGTGTGTGTGTGTGTGTGTGAGTTTTGCCTCCCTTCCCTCCGTTAACGGCTTCATGGCGGCAGACAGACTGAAAATTCAACGGAGATGAAGTGAAGCTGCACCCACATGATCCTGTGGTCACCTGGTATCACCCCGAAACACACACACACACACGCACACACTCACACACACGCACACGCACACGCACACGCACGCACACACACACACACACACAGAAATACACACACTATGGCGGTAGAATCGTGTCATAATGCGTGCGCACCTATCAACTGAACGTGTCACACGCGCGTGCTTTGACGCCTGCGCAGCGAGCAGCGCCTGACATGTAATGTAGTTTCCTCATTGACTTATAATGGTCCCCCGTTCACACGCACGTTCACGCGTATGACTGCTGCACGCCGGTAATCACACGACGCGTAGTGACTACGCGTAACATTCATGCGTTTTTATGCGAACGCCCGCATTAACGCTCGCATGAAGATAATTGAACATTTTTGTCACACGCTCACATGTAGGCGGAAATGACGTGCGCAAACTATGTCACGCGTAACAAGATGCTGCGTGCGTACGAAGCAGCGTGCGCACGTCTGTCTGTCACTCAAATGTTGTCACGCGTTCACACACGCGTGCGGTCGCAGTTTCTGATGTGCAACCGGAAGTTGATCTGCACCGTGCGCAACACACCGCGTACATGAACGCCTCGCGTAGTTGGCCTTTTCATTTTATTGAAGTGTCGTCAACCAGGGGAGGCAGCAGTGAGCCAGACACTGCTGCCAGAATTATAAAAGAAGAATGAGAAGGAGGAGAAGTGTGTTTTTTGTTATATATATATATATATATATATATATATATGTATGTATATATATATATATATATATATATATATGTATGTATAAAAAACGCTGCTGCTCGAGTCCTCAGTGGGACCAGGACGGTGGATCATTGATAAAAGTGCGTGCTTCCCCCGCCCCTCCCAACAAAAGTCCTGGGAGTGTGTTGCAGCTGTTCAGGTGCACAAACCTAACGCACCTCTCCAGCGGTCCCAGCAGTTCTCAATGAACTGATCACCTGCGGGGGGCGTGGTTAACTTACAAATGTTTGTCATTGATTTTGTGTCTTATGTGAGAAACAAAGTAAAAGAAACAGCAACAGAACTCTTTCTCTGTCTTCATGGAACAAATGAATCATGTCATGTAAAAGTCTGTATGTCTGTATCTCGTATTGATCGATGGCTCCATCTACTGGATGAACATGGAACACAGAACAACCACGCGAGGCGTTCACGTACGCGGTGTGTTGCGCACGGTGCAGATCAACTTCCGGTCGCACATCAGAAACTGCGACCGCACGCGTGTGTGAACGCGTGACAACATTTGTCAAACAGTGACAGACAGACGTGCGCACGCTGCTTCGTACGCACGCAGCTTCTTGTTACGCGTGAAATACAGTCTGCACGTAACAACGCACGCACGCACGCACGCATAACAAAATTCTCATGCGTGCACACACCCGTTGCTGCGCATCTCTCTGGTTGTTTTGACATTGATATACCTTCATACACAGACACACACAGACACACACACACACACACACACACACACTCTCACACACACACACACACACACGCACACACACACACCTGTACTGATGTTACCATAACATCCTGCAGATGCAGACGGCTCCAGGTGTTGGCGTGAAGTGCATGCTGGGATACTGAGTCCACATCACAGACGGAGCTGAAACAGTTCAGATTTCTGCGTCGTGGTCGCAGACAGACGTCAGTCAGGATGATGAAGTACCGGTCCAACGGATCAGATTCTGCTTTGCCGGGTCGTGACGCTCGTCTCAGGATCCTGTTATCACCTGACCACCAGTCAGACATCGTCGCCTCAGGACGCACACGTGTCAGAAAACACTGGACATGATCAGTGAACCGGGCTGTTGTTAGCACTGTTAGCATGTTAGCATTGGGACATTTTAGCAGAACTTTTTCTGTCATTCCTGTGCGACTAGCTCGCTAATAGCTTTAGCAATACATCCGCCTAGCCATGTGGAAGACCTGCAGACAGGTTAGCAGCGGTTACACTGGGTCTGTTCTGGTCTGGGTCAGTTAAACCAGGTCTGTTCTGGTCCTGGTTGGTCAGACCGGCTCGGCTCTGTTCTCTGACTTTCATGAATTCACGTCTCTGGAGGAGAAATATAAAGAAGATGAAACAGGTCTTTGTTTTAATATACTGTGTAGGTGTTTGTGGACACACACACACACACACACACACACACACACACACACACACACACACACACACAGCTTCCTGTCTCTCACCAGTTTAATCTGTGTCAATATTGAACAGAATGGAGGCAATCATCTCAGCCAAACTGAAGAAGAAGCTCTGGCACACTCCCAGCTAATCACACACACACACACACACACACACACACACACACACACACACACACAAGCTGCTTCCCCAATTAGTGTCTGAAAACCGTCTTCTGTCTGTGAGCTGTCCAAAGAGACAAACAGTGATTTTTTAGCAGAGGGATATATCTATCTGTGTGTGTGTGTGTGTGTGTGTGTGTGTGTGTGTGTGTGTGTCATCATGTAATGAATCCGTCTGGGAGACAAACGCAGGAATTAAATTCATCAGTACAGTTTTCAGTCACGTGAGCTCGTCTGATTTATTTCTGGTTGTTACAGCAGCAGGACACACTGTCTTGTTTTAGACGTCTGCCACCAGGAGGCGCTGCATCAACACAGCACAACACAACACAACACAACACAACACAACACAACACACGAGACATCTGCAGAGTGTTTTGTGGAGTCGGTTCAGATCCGAACCTCCTGCAGTCTGAGGTATTAACACAGTTCCCAGCTGCTCAGAGTCCTGGAGACTTGATTTGAAACAGAGAAACAACCAAAGAAACAAAAACTCCATTAAAACTGTGCAGAATCAGCTGTCAGCACTTCCTGTCAGCAGTGAACCTGTGGACGTACAGACGACTGTCACTGGATCACTGTGATACTGAAGGAAACTTAAAACATGATGTTTCTCAGGCAGGTTCTGCACATGTGAGGAGAGACTTCATTGAGGTTCATGGAGTCATCATCTCCGTCTCTGCAGCTCGTCTGCTGTGATCACAGAGATCACAACCTGATCTGAGGAGACCAGATTTAACGCTCGTGCGCGGTGCATGCTAACACTGTTAGCTGAGGAAAGGTGTGGATGTTCTGCAGTTTAGAAACAGAAACCTCTGACGTCGTCACGTTCAGGCTGAACTGTGAGCAGCTTCCTGTTCCTACAGTCGGATGCGTCTCGTAGTCGGAGGAGGAGTCTGTCTGCAGACTCTCGGTCACCCGGCAGCGCTCTTATTGTGAAATGTGTGGGTGCACTGCTCTGTATGTTGGATCAATGATGCCACTGCAGAGCCGACGTGGAGCATCTACGAGGTGTGTGTGTGTGTGTGTGTGTGTGTGTGTGTGTGTCCTGTGCAGACATGTTCACTGCTCATGTCTGTGTGTTGGTGGATGTGTGTGTTTGATCCAGAGCCAAGAATAACACAGCTGTCTGCTTCATGTCTGCGTTTTGTCTCAACTTATGTAACATCCAGCTTCAGTCAGGCTGCGTTCACTGACAGCATCTCCTCATCCTGCAACCACCTCACACGACTCTCTCAGTAGAGTCAGCTTCATCCGGCGGCTCACTGACTTTTAATCGAGTCTCTTTAATGTCCAAGATTATCCAACATTTCTCTGAAACACTCAGCAGCTGATGGTTTATTCACAATAATCAGAGTTAAAGCTCACAGGACCATCAGACAGCAGGCAGGCGACAGGCTGAAGGTCCTGAAACAACAGCGAGACGTTCGTGATCATTTTCCACAATTATTCAACACCTGCCGACCTCGAGGCCTCAAAACCAGGGAGCCGAAGTGGTGATCTGTTCACCGTTTTTTACAGCCTGGACCTTATTTCTAGCATAAAATACGATCATTTACTCACCCAGATAACTTTGGTGTCATTCGGCGTCGTTCGGACGAAATTAGATCCAGTGGAGCGCCGATATATCCATATAATGCGAGTGATCCAGGCACCGAAGCGCAGCCTCTATGAGCATTATCTGCCACGAAACTAGTTCATTTCACCAATATTTTGTTACGATACGCTCGTGCTATTCCCCTCTGAGTCCGGGCTCGTCTGTTGTCAACACCCGGGGTCTGTAGGTTGACCTACTACCTCTGACCTGGAAGATGTCGTCTCTGAGCTGCGCGCACCCGCGACAGCCGGCTTGTTTACCTGTAGCTGCTGCTGCTAGTTTGACCACCAAAGTTATCTGGGTGAGTAAATGATCATATTTTATGCTAGAAATAAGGTCCAGGATGTAAAAAACATTAGTTCCCCTTTAACATCAGCAGGTGGAGTTATTACAGCAGGCTGCCACGTCACAACACTGGATGTCTTTAAGGACACCTGGAGACGTTTCCGGCTGTTTTACTTAAAACAAAACTGGATATTTTTCACAGGAAGTCGAACCATCTTCCATCTGCAACGTGGAGATCCAAACCATGATGTTTCTAATCCTGACCAAGTGTTTCTGTGTCTGCAGCTAACCAGAGGATAAACACAGTTTATGAGCTCATCTGTGGTTGAACAGAAACAAACTGAGCTGATTTACAGTGACGCAAACAGGTAAACGTCTGACTGTCCGTGCACGTCCTGCCACGCATCGCTGGAAAGATCCGATTCTATTCATGCAGACCATTTCAAGATAAAGCACATCAGCGAGGTACAATCAAGCTAACAAACAAACAAGCTAACAAACAAACAAACAAACAAACAAGCTAACAAACAAACAAGCTAACAAACAAACAAACAATCAAGCTAACAAACAAACAAACAAACAATCAAGCTAACAAACAAACAAGCTAACAAACAAACAAGCTAACAAACAAACAAACAAACAAACAAACAAACAAGCTAATAAACTAACTGGTGCAAAGTTTTACCATCTCACCAGTAAAGTGTTTCAGTCGAGCATCAAACTCCAACAAACCGTCTCTGATGCTCAGATGTCCTCTGGATCCGTTCAGTCACATCCGGTCCAGAACACAGAATTCATCATTAAATGGAGACAAAATGAAAAACTGGACTACACCTGAGATCCTGAGATGGCCGCCGTTTGATTGACAGCTCATTTTAGCAGACAGGAGCTTCTGTGCCGCCCTAGAGCCCACAACAGCCAATGAGTGATGGTGTAGACCAGTGAGCCACTCTCTCTTCTTCCTCCTCTCTGCTGAGCCAATCACACACCAGCCTCCAGATGACTGATGCATCATGTAGCCAATGAGAGTTCAGATCCAGTAATATACAGTTTCTATCAGTTTTAAAGCCCTGAACTTGATGTAGTTTCTGTGTTGTGCTCTTTGAATAGTCTGTTTCTGCAGCTCAGCTCTTGTTTCTGACTCTTTTATCTGCACACAGTTAGTGTGAAGAAGGAAATAAAGAGCTATAATGAGTTTAATGCTGCTGTTACTCTCAGGCAGGCGACTCTGAGCTCACAACAGGACACATTTTTACCAGGCGCCTGAATATTTCCTCATGAAAACATGTGCTGAGTGTCATTTTCACTGATGTTGTTATTACATGTGAACTGGGACCATGTCAGACTGTGTGATGTGGCAGTTACAGCTCATCTGCAGGACTTTTACATTAAAACATAAATAACTCAGTGAGCTCAGACTCCTGTAGATTAATGGCAGGAGAACTTATCATCTTCTCAGCAGCTTCAGGAAGTTTAACCTGCGACAGGTAACATCTGAGTTTACTGGAACTTTTGGAATAAAAGCAAAAGATGGGATATTTTGTGCCTGTAAACATCATCGGTGAACTGATGGAAGTGGCTGGTTAGTGCAGGAGGTGCAGGTGAGGAGGTGGGCGGGGCCGGCAGGTAACGTCACCTGGTGGATGGAGGGAGAAGCGCAGGAAATACCGCCACAGGTTACAGTTTTAAATCCTTTTCCTGATATTTGTCGCAGCAGCACAGAGATGAAGACCTGTTGATTACCCATCATGCCTCTGTGGCTGTAACACCCATATCATTTCATTTACACAGTAATTATGCTGCTGGAGGAGTCGAGGACGGGACTGTGTCCCTGTGGTCTGTTTGTGAATGAGACGATGTTTTAACATTTCAAAGTAATAAATTAATAAACTTATTATTCTTTTGTGTTTTATTTTCCTTCAGTGTCATCGGCTCTTGTGCCTGTAAAAGATCTTGAATGTTCCTCCTCTCTCCCTCGGCTCCTGAACGCCTCGTCAGTAGTCCCGCCTTTAATTCAGTAACTCAGTGACATCACACTGCATCACCGTGTCACACATTTGCATAATTTATGCCGTGCATCGTGTTTGGTAGTAACAGTTGATCTAGCTGTCCTTGTGTTGTCTGAGGGGCTGACTCAGGTGTGTGTGAGCTGACCAATCAGAGCAGCCTGGGTATTCAGGAGGAGGGGCCTTTAAGAGACGGGAGCTAAAAGTCAGCCTGCTGTGATGCAGAAGGAAGAAACACTCAATTTTGTTTTGCAATTTTTGCAGAATGACAATCTGAATATGAGCCGAATATCAAGAGAGCAGAGAGTCAACAAAACAAACATTTACACAAAAACATCAATCAAATCAAACGAGACGTCCAGAACACGAAGACGAGGACGAAGACGAGGACGAGTCCCACTGAACGCTGATGTTTGAGTGTCTCTCTCTCTTTAGGAGCCATTTTGGACTTGGTTCAGCTCGGGTGCACCAAACACTGTCAAGTCCGCCAAAACAAAAGGCAGAACATCCGGTCAAGATTATCAAAATAAAAGTGAGTTGTGTTGTATTACTGAGCTGAGCCAACCAACTGAACCCGAGCAGAACAGGTCCAGTCATCATCATCTGCTCCTGATGATATAAAGTCAGGCTCAGTCATCGTCTCCTCCTGATGATATAAAGTCAGGCTCAGTCATCATCTCCTCCTGATTATATAAAGTCAGGCTCAGTCATCGTCTCCTCCTGATGATATAAAGTCAGGCTCAGCCATCGTCTCCTCCTGATGATATAAAGTCAGGCTCAGCCATCGTCTCCTCCTGATGATATAAAGTCAGGCTCAGCCATCGTCTCCTCCTGATGATATAAAGTCAGGCTCAGCCATCATCGTCTCCTCCTGATGATATAAAGTCAGGCTCAGTCATCGTCTCCTCCTGATGATATAAAGTCAGGCTCAGTCATCGTCTCCTCCTGATGATATAAAGTCAGGCTCAGTCATCATCGTCTCCTCCTGATGATATAAAGTCAGGTGAAGTCTCGTAGTCCACAGAACATTTCTGGAGCTTCACAGTGAAACAGAGTTGCAGCGTTCTGCTGAACACCTGAAGCAGCTGGAGATGATTTTAACATCAGATGTCTCCATGCAGCTCGTCTGCAGAAGCCCTGAGTTACTCCAGCTGCTCAGTACCTCCAGCTCTGGAGGACAGTGGGTTCAGATCCAGACCTGCTGGAGTCTCATCAGGTTCTGATCCGGAGCCGTTCACTGACGGGAGCAGAGCTCAGAGTTACTGTTGAACTTGTGGATTTATCTTCACTCCTGTTTATCAGCCTGACTGCAGCAGTGATCCGGAGGTGACCTCCACTGTCGGGTGGTTCTGTTCTGTACTGTTGACTGCTGGAGGGGAAATGGACTTTACTTCATGAAGGTAACGTTACAGAGAGGAGACAGAGAACCAGAACCAGAACCAGAGTCTCTGCTGAGTGCTGACTTCACTCAGAGCCTCAGGACCCTGGAGGAGTTCTCTGGTTTCACTTTTTATCTCAGGCTGTGTGGTCCGCCTGGTGGAGGACGTGAGCAGCTGGAGTTTTATTTTGAAACAGGAAGCAGGTGTTGCTGCAGCAGCTTGACGTCATCCTGCCTGTTTGTCCCCAGCAGCCCCGACCAGAGAGAGAGAGAGCGAGGGAGAGAGAGGACGGGGCGGTGGAGAGAGCTGCACTGATCACAGAGAGAGAGAGGGAGAGCCGGGCTGAGGAGAAGGTCTGCGGGCTCCTTTCACGCCTCTAGCCGCCTTTTGTGAGTGTTTCAGCGGGCTGTGAGTGAGACTGACCCCGGGCTGAGCCGCCGCCGCCGCCCGCCCCGCACGGCTCTGGATCCGCTGGGAACTTCTCCGTAGAGCCTTGTGGAGGAGCAGGAGGAGCAGGAGCAGGAGGAGCAGGAGGAGGCTGGATTATTACACACTGCACACACACACACAAAAGCCCAGTGGACAGACGCACCGTCCCGGAGCCCGGGCCTGGCTGCGGGTCCTGGTTTTACGCAGCGCGTCTGGAACCTGTGTTTTAAATGTTGGAGGAGGATCCGGACGACAGCAGGACCGAACCCGGCGGCGCAGCGGCGACCGCCTCCGACCAGCGGGAATAATGTGGCTCTCCGGGCTGACCTGTGCACTTCTGCTGGGAACTTTGTGTGCAGGTGAGGAGAGGGGGGGGGGGGGAGAGAGAGAGAGAGAGAGAGAGAGAGAGAGAGAGAGAGGGAGGGAGCCGCTGGCCTCATTCTGCTGCTGCTGCGGGTTTGTGGGTGAAAGGGCTGCGGGCTGCGGGTTGCAACACTGACTGCAGCCCGCAAACACCAGAGCAGACACACAGGAGGCTCCAGGCTTTTATTGTGGAGGGACGTTGTTTCTGCACCAAAGTCCAGAGACATTCTGAGCGTTTTTAGGAACACGGAGGGTTGTGTAGTGTTTGTCCAGCAGCAGCACATGGCGACACACACACACACACACACACACACACACACACACACACACACACCAATACTGCAGGAATATTAACGTGTGTGTGTGTGTGTGTGAGGTGGACTGAGGATTGTGTCCTCATTTTGCACCGAAAAAATCCAAGATGTGCGGCTGCAGGTGAGCGCGTGCACGTGATTAGACGACGTGAGGACACCTGTGATGATCCACCTCTGTGTGTGTGTGTGTGTGTGTGTGTGTGTGTGTGTGTGTGTGTGTGCGTGCGTGTGTGAGGAGTCACCTCAGTCCAGCATTTATATTCACTGTCAGTTATTTCGGGGGGCTTGGCTGCAGCCGTGTGTGCGCGCGCGTACGTGTGTGTATATGAGTCTGTGTGTGTGTGTGTGTGTGTGTGTGTGTGTGTGGCTGCAGGCTCCATTGTCTGCTCAGGCATGCAGCCGGATCAATAATCGATCAGCAGAGCTCGAGCCTTTTTCTCAAACAAACAGTAAATCACTGATAACCGGACACATCGATCTCTGCGTCTGGGTCTGTGCACGCGCTGCTCGGTACCGTCCACGCGCGTTTTTACTACGACACACGGCGGGCGGATGAATGAAGCAGCTCGAGGAGCTCGCGGTCATGTGGCCTCGTAGTAGCGGAGAGGAGGCGTGTGCGCGTGCGTGCTGGAAAAATACTACAGACACACACACACACACACACACACACACACACACACACACACACACACACACATGATATGATAAAAGGCATAATGCTCCTGTCATGTTGGTGAAGGTGACGTCAGACAGATACACCTGTAGTGTGTCAGTATGAACATGGACCTTCATCATCATCATCATCATCATCATCATCATCATCATCACACCTCCACTGATGACTCTGTGACGTCACTGTGAGGCATTTCAGGTGATATTTCTGATGTCTGTGTCTCTGAGCTCCAGAAGAGACATTTTGTTTAAGACAGTGTTGTCCTGTTGTTGTTGTTGTTGTTGTTGTTGTTGTTGCTGCTGTGGTCGTCAGTGACATCACAGTGACCTGAGGCTTCATGATGTTTCCTGTCCGTCTCAGTATGACACAGAAGCTTCTGTCTGGTCATTCTTCACCACTTCACCCAAATCCAGACCTCCTCCCGTCACGTTGAAGCTCTGTTGGATTCACAGGAAGTTGTGAGATCCTCCAGCTGAACTCAGCTGAAACTGAACGATGAACTTTGACCCTCTGAGTTTAATTTCATCATTTTTATGATTCTGTGTTTTCGTCTCATTTTTCACTGGATCGGGCTGAAACAGCAGCGAGACGCTGAGCAGACCTGGCAACACGTTCTCATTGAACAACTGCTACAGGAAGTTATTTAAGGAAGTGAGTTTCACTTGAAGGAGGGGTCAAACGCTCACACCTCCACCTCCACCTTCACCTTCACCTCCACCTCCACCTCCACCTTCACCTCCACCTCCACCTTCACCTTCACCTCCACCTCCACCTTCACCTCCACCTCCACCTTCACCTTCACCTTCACCTCCACCTCCACCTTCACCTCCACCTCCACCTCCACCTCCACCTCTACCTCCACCTCCACCTTCACCTCCACCTTCACCTTCACCTCCACCTCCACCTCCATCTTCATCTCCACCTCCACCTCCACCTCCACCTCCAACTTCACTTTCCTGCAACCAAACGTGGTTCTGTGTAGTATTAGTGTAGTTCTGTGTAGTATTAATGTAGTTCTGTGTAGCATTAATGTAGTTCTGTGTAGTATTAGTGTAGTTCTGTGTAGCATTAATGTAGTTCTGTGTAGTATTAGTGTAGTTCTGTGTAGCATTAATGTAGTTCTGTGTAGTATTAGTGTAGTTCTGTGTAGCATTAATGTAGTTCTGTGTAGTATTAGTGTAGTTCTGTGTAGTATTAATGTAGCTCTGTAGTATTAGTGTAGTTCTGTAGTATTAGTGTAGTTCTGTGTAGTATTAGTGTGGTTCTGTGTAGTGTTAATGTAGTTCTGTGTAGTATTAGTGTAGTTCTGTGTAGTATTAGTGTAGTTCTGTAGTATTAGTGTAGTTATGTGTAGTATTAGTGTAGTTCTGTGTAGTATTAGTGTAGTTCTGTGTAGTATTAATGTAGTTCTGTGTAGTATTAGTGTAGTTCTGTAGTATTAGTGTAGTTCTGTAGTATTAGTGTAGTTCTGTGTAGTATTAGTGTAGTTCTGTGTAGTATTAGTGTAGTTCTGTAGTATTAGTGTAGTTATGTGTAGTATTAGTGTAGTTCTATGTAGTATTAATGTAGTTCTGTGTAGTATTAGTGTAGTTCTGTAGTATTAGTGTAGTTCTGTGTAGTATTAGTGTAGTTCTGTGTAGTATTAATGTAGTTCTGTGTAGTATTAGTGTAGTTCTGTAGTATTAGTGTAGTTCTGTGTAGTATTAATGTAGTTCTGTGTAGTATTAGTGTAGTTCTGTAGTATTAGTGTAGTTCTGTGTAGTATTAGTGTAGTTCTGTAGTATTAGTGTAGTTCTGTGTAGTATTAGTGTAGTTCTGTGTAGTATTAATGTAGTTTTGTGTAGTATTAGTGTAGTTCTGTAGTATTAGTGTAGTTCTGTGTAGTATTAGTGTAGTTCTGTAGTATTAGTGTAGTTCTGTGTAGTATTAGTGTAGTTCTGTGTAGTATTAATGTAGTTTTGTGTAGTATTAGTGTAGTTCTGTAGTATTAGTGTAGTTCTGTGTAGTATTAGTGTAGTTCTGTAGTATTAGTGTAGTTCTGTGTAGTATTAGTGTAGTTCTGTGTAGTATTAATGTAGTTCTGTAGTATTAGTGTAGTTCTGTGTAGTATTAGTGTAGTTCTATGTAGTATTAATGTAGTTCTGTAGTATTAGTGTAGTTCTGTGTAGTATTAGTGTAGTTCTATGTAGTATTAATGTAGTTCTGTGTAGTATTAGTGTAGTTCTGTAGTATTAGTGTAGTTCTGTGTAGTATTAGTGTAGTTCTGTAGTATTAGTGTAGTTCTGTGTAGTATTAGTGTAGTTCTGTGTAGTATTAGTGTAGTTCTGTAGTATTAGTGTAGTTCTGTGTAGTATTAATGTAGTTCTGTGTAGTATTAGTGTAGTTCTGTAGTATTAGTGTAGTTCTGTGTAGTATTAGTGTAGTTCTGTAGTATTAGTGTAGTTCTGTGTAGTATTAGTGTAGTTCTGTGTAGTATTAATGTAGTTTTGTGTAGTATTAGTGTAGTTCTGTAGTATTAGTGTAGTTCTGTGTAGTATTAGTGTAGTTCTGTAGTATTAGTGTAGTTCTGTGTAGTATTAGTGTAGTTCTGTGTAGTATTAATGTAGTTCTGTAGTATTAGTGTAGTTCTGTGTAGTATTAGTGTAGTTCTATGTAGTATTAATGTAGTTCTGTAGTATTAGTGTAGTTCTATGTAGTATTAATGTAGTTCTGTAGTATTAGTGTAGTTCTGTGTAGTATTAGTGTCGTTCTGTGTAGTAGACTGATTTAAAGGTGCAGTATGTAAACATTTGTCACCTGTGATGAAAACGTTAAAACCCCAAATATTCAGTTTAATGTGACGAAAGAAAAATGAGATTTTTGATTGATTTTTTTGCTGTTGTGATATTTTACACATGATCACATGACACATTCAGTCTTTGATGTCTGCGGGTCACTAGGGTCATTGTTTACTTCATACTGCTGCAATACTTTTATGATTTCTGAGATCAGCTGACAGGATTTATGTTCTGGCCTCAGTAAACATTCAGCTGTCAGTGGATCAGAACACTCAGAGTATTTCATACCGTCCTGTTTAATACTTCTATAATATTTCTGTGTGAGCGTCGTGTCACAGTGAGTTCATCAAGATGTTTGAAGGGTTATTATATTAAAATAAAAACAGATTCAGAGCCGGCTTCACAATACTGTGATGATATTTATTGACAGACAGATCACTACACACACACACACACACACATATATATATATATAAAAATAAATACTGAACTATATAATATATATATATATATATATATATATATATATATATATATTATATAGTTCAGTATGAGCCCTGAAGAGCTGCAGCAGCAGGTTTGTACAGTCAGAACAAAGAGACTGTTGATCGGCTGCTGTGGAGAAACGGCTTCTTTTTCTGCTCACAGCTTTACCTCCCAATCAATACACACACACACACACACACACACACACACACACACACACACACACACAGGCACTGCAGCAATCTGGTGATAAATTGTACATGGAGACTGAATTGATACGGGATTTCTGATCAATACCTTTATTCTCCACTCGAAGACATTTAGAAGATGAAACTAAAATAATTCCTGTCAGTTTTTGTTGTTTTATCAAAAAGTCTCAGCCTCAGCCTCAGTCTCAGCCTCAGTCTCAGCCTCAGCCTCAGTCTCAGTCTCAGCCTGTCTCAGTCTCAGCCTGTCTCAGTCTCAGCCTCAGCCTCAGCCTCAGTCTCAGTCTCAGCCTCAGCCTCAGCCTCAGCCTGTCTCAGCCTCAGCCTCAGTCTCAGCCTCAGCCTCAGTCTCAGCCTCAGCCTCAGTCTCAGCCTGTCTCAGTCTCAGCCTGTCTCAGTCTCAGCCTCAGCCTCAGTCTCTGTCTCAGCCTCAGTCTCAGTCTCAGTCTCAGCCTGTCTCAGTCTCAGCCTGTCTCAGCCTCAGCCTCAGTCTCAGCCTCAGCCTCAGTCTCAGCCTCAGTCTCAGCCTGTCTCAGCCTCAGCCTCAGCCTCAGTCTCAGCCTGTCTCAGCCTCAGCCTCAGTCTCAGCCTCAGTCTCAGTCTCAGCCTGTCTCAGCCTGTCTCAGCCTCAGTCTCAGTCTCAGCCTCAGCCTCAGTCTCAGCCTCAGTCTCAGCCTCAGCCTCAGTCTCAGTCTGTCTCAGTCTCAGCCTGTCTCAGTCTCAGCCTCAGCCTCAGCCTCAGTCTCAGTCTCAGTCTCAGCCTGTCTCAGTCTCAGCCTCAGCCTCAGTCTCAGTCTCAGCCTGTCTCAGTCTCAGCCTGTCTCAGCCTCAGCCTCAGTCTCAGCCTCAGCCTCAGCCTCAGTCTCAGCCTGTCTCAGCCTCAGCCTCAGCCTCAGTCTCAGCCTCAGCCTCAGTCTCAGCCTCAGCCTCTGCCTCAGTCTCAGCCTGTCTCAGCCTGTCTCAGTCTCAGCCTGTCTCAGTCTCAGCCTCAGTCTCAGCCTCAGCCTCAGTCTCAGCCTCAGCCTCTGCCTCAGTCTCAGCCTGTCTCAGCCTCAGCCTCAGTCTCAGCCTGTCTCAGTCTCAGCCTCAGCCTCAGCCTCAGTCTCAGCCTCAGCCTCAGTCTCAGCCTCAGCCTCAGCCTCAGCCTGTCTCAGCCTGTCTCAGCCTCAGTCTCAGCCTCAGCCTCAGTCTCAGCCGAGACAGTCAGTCACTAGTCCGGGCCCTAAGTTGAACGAGCCGAACGTGTTCAGACCCACAGAACTTTATTTAAATGATGCAGAAACCACAGTTTCCTCCGACAACACGCGTGTCCGTCTGTCTGATGCAGCAGACCGATGGGACGACACCAACGTGGAGGAAACAAACAGTGTTGAAACAGCAGACGGTTTGTGCTGCTCGTCTGAAGCTTCCTTTGTGTTGCTGCTGCTGCCGGCTGTTTGATGTAAATCTAAAATTAGAGAAGATTTGGGAGCGTTTGTGTTGCGGAGGCCTGACTCTGCCCTCTCACCACCACGACTCCCTGCAGGCCTGAACACCAGCAGAGGGGGCGAGGGGGTGCACGGTGGGGGATGGGTTGCCCGTAGCTACAAGCAAGATTTAAAGGACCAGTGCCTGTTTTTTTCTCCTCCCCTAAGATTGATGACATGAGGTCAAGAGGAGGAGGAGGAGGAGGAGGGGGAGACGAGGGGAGGAGAGGGGGAGGTGCCGGGTCAAGAGCAGACCCAGAGGGAGAAACAGAGATGTGAAACCAGGTTCGATGTGTTGTGGAGCCGAGGAGCGTTCAGGAACACAAACGTCAGCAGGAGATAAAACCAGGAGCTTCACATCTATTAAACAACCGCTGGTTAATGTAAAGTTAATATTTATGGCTCCTCTGAGGAGAACAGAGGCTGTTAGCCACGTTAGCACCACGTTAGCGCTGGAGCTCCATCTGTCCGTCCAACACTTCTGTTCACACCCAAACATCTCAGCAACTAGAGGAGAGATTGGGACGTGTGTGTTTCCCTTAGGACTGAAATGAATCTGCTGCTGCTCGAGTGCCATGTCAGCATGCTGATGTTAGCATGCTGATGTTAGCATGCTAGCATTGGTCCCAGCCTCTGAGCTGCTGGAGCGGCTTCGTGTCTCTGACCGACGTGTTAACGAACAGAAAACATCCTGATTTTAAAACAACAGTCGGGTCGGTTCATCGCTCTTAAATGATGATTTAAGTGAAGTTTTGTGTTTACAACTACAATTCGTACATATTGCAGCTTTTAAAGGACTGTTTCACATTATAACACAGATTCAGGTTCTGTTGAAGACCCAGAGGACAGACGTTTACATGAGATGGTTCTGGTTCTGATAGTATCATCGACTACACGTTGGTTTCAGTGTTGTTGATCCTCCTCCAGTGATCTCGCTCTGACACGTTTTGTCTCTGAACAAAGATGTGATGTGAACCTTTGAGCGTCCGTCAGACGTCTGCTGCTGTTTACAGTAACTGAGCTGCAGCGGAGGCGTTTCATTACGCTCATTGCTCTCTGTGATATACGACTGGAGCTCAGCTGACCTGCTTTCTCAGCGATCAATACTGTGGGTAGAGGAGGAGACCCTGTTTTTATTGTGCACACACACACACACACACACACACACACACACACACACACACACACACACACACACACACTCACACACACCATGAGGCCTGCAGAGGTTTCTTTGTGCTCACATGTTGTAGAGTGACGCTGTGTGTTGGGAGAACAGACAGAATTGAACCCCTGACTTTAGTGCCTTGCTCCAGACGCTGAGGAGTTTCTTTAAAACACATTTAAAGCTGTTTTTTTCTTCAGTGGTGTTCAGATCTGTCACAGGAGACGTGACTGTGGTGGAACCGGATCAGAATCTGAATGAGAGCTGGAAAGTCGAGCTGCTTTCAGAACTCTGTGTTCACAGGAAATCTGTAGTTTGTCTCTCAAACTCGGCTGGAGATGTCCCCGTGTCTCATCACACATACCAGGTCCAAAGATACTTTGGCCATTTCAGAAGGACCTGGTCTGAAATAAGTGAAATGTTTCAAATCAGGAACATATATGATCAGAGAACCAAGAAATGATGTGATGTGAGTGAGGAGTTCCTCAGGGAGCCGTGCTGGGTCCCCTGTGGTCTCAGGACCTGGTGGGTGTAGAGGCTGATGGTGAGGTGGATGTAGAGGTGGATGGTGAGGTGGATGTAGAGGTGGATGAAGAGGTGGATGTAGAGGTGGATGGTGAGGTGGATGTAGAGGTGGATGGTGAGGTGGATGTAGAGGTGGATGAAGAGGTGGATATAGAGGTGGATGTAGAGGTGGATGAAGAGGTGGATGAAGAGGTGGATGTAGAGGTGGATGAAGAGGTGGATGAAGAGGTGGATGTAGAGGTGGATGGTGAGGTGGATGTAGAGGTGGATGGTGAGGTGGATGTAGAGGTGGATGAAGAGGTGGATGTAGAGGTGGATGGTGAGGTGGATGGTGAGGTGGATGAAGAGGTGGATGTAGAGGTGGATGGTGAGGTGGATGGTGAGGTGGATGAAGAGGTGGATGTAGAGGTGGATGAAGAGGTGGATGTAGAGGTGGATGTTGAGGTGGATGGTGAGGTAGATGTAGAGGTGGATGGTGAGGTGGATGGTGAGGTGGATGTAGAGGTGGATGGTGAGGTGGATGGTGAGGTGGATGGTGAGGTGGATGAAGAGGTGGATGGTGAGGTGGATGTAGAGGTGGATGTTGAGGTGGATGGTGAGGTGGATGTAGAGGCTGATGTGGAGGTGGATAAAGAGGTGGATGTAGAGGTGGATGGTGAGGTGGATGTAGAGGTGGATGTAGAGGTGGATGTAGAGGTGGATGAAGAGGTGGATGTAGAGGTGGATGTAGAGGTGGATGTAGAGGTGGATGAAGAGGTGGATGAAGAGGTGGATGTAGAGGTGGATGGTGAGACTGTTCACACTGCAGCTTTACGACCAGAGAGAGGGAGAGGGGTGACACCAGATGATCACTATTGATCACAGATTATTGTGATTATTTAATCTGAACACTTAGTGATTTGAAGTCAAAGCACACACACACACACACACACACACACACACACACACACAGTTGGAGTGAGAAGCAGCGTCCAGACAGTCAAACAGACGCTTCATCAGCAGATTAATAATCTGATTACAACCAGATTAAGACGATTGTTGCAGTCCAAACATCGTCACTGGGTGGTAACTGGTTTCATGCTTTATATTCTGGGCCAGCTGCTGAAGTTCTGGTTTAAATGGAGCGGCTCCTCCCTGAAGCTAAATAAAAATATCTGCTCAGAGTTCAGAACCAGGTTCAGGACGTCTGCTGGGAAGCTATCAGGAAGTTTCAGCCCTGGTGTTCAACACATGATTCATTTATGTATTTATAATTAAAATTAAATTTACTGAGTCTAAAAATATCAGAAAGAGCCTCAGAAATACCTGAAGAGTCAAACTGACTGACTGAGAGCTGCCAATCAGACAGTGAGGCAGAATAATCAGATCAATCAGTCCGATAGGCTCATAATCTGATCAATAATCATTGTCCCTGTTAAGATGTTGATGTTTTATCTCGAGGTTTTCTTTAACTGAATACTGCAGAGTCCTGCTGCTGTCAGAGAACATGATGAAACAGTAGACCAGACAGAGTGGATCATCTCACCAGTTTAACATCTTTGTGTCCTCAAGCAGCTGATTTAATTTGAAAATATTTAAGTTTTTGGACAGAAATGTGGGTTTTCATCCAAATTTTGGCCAAGTGTCACTTCCTGCTCTGTCTGAAACAAACCCGTCCATCACTGAGACAAACAGACTCCATGTTTCTCCTCAAAGACAGAAAGAAGTTCATGCAGAACATTTGCTGAATTTACAAGAAGGAACAAATCAGTCAGAATCAGTCAGAGACAGAGTTTCACACAGTTTATAAAGTGTCTCCAACTCAACAACTCACTAAACTGACACATTTGTTAAGGGAGTCTGGGGACAAAGAAGTAGCCTATACTGGTTACTGTTTAGTGTGTTTGTAAAATGTGACATGTTTAGATCAATAACATGTTTCTTCTTTCATAAATTGAGTGTAAATGGTGAAATCAGTGTAAACAGTGTGTTCAAACAGCTGCTAAATGTTGGCAGGTAAGACTTTAGCACTTTAGACACAGAAGCAGACAGGCTGGTACAGCCATGCTGCCACAAACTGACACTTTGTACAAGGAAACAAACAACTGACTGTTTTCATTTAATGCTGAATTTACAAGAAGGAGACAATGATTCAGAGTCTGTCAGAGACAGAGTTTCACTACGTTAGAGAGTTTGTTTAAACTCAACAACTCTTAAAATCACCACATTTGTTAAGGGAGTCTGGTGATGTTGTGTTACTGGTTCAGGTAAATGAAACACGTTGAATAAGTCAGTGTTCAGTCGGTCATGTGGGACAACAAGCCGCTGCTTCACCTGATAAGCTGTGTGTGTGTGTGTGTGTGTGTGTGTGTGTACCTGGACAGATAAAGTGTTATCTTGCCATTTGGGCCCACAGCACACAGTGCAACAATAGAGTACAGGACACTTTATCAAAACACACAGACACACACTGCAGGGACGTGTCCAGCGCCTTTCCAAGCGGTCCAATCAGACGGCAGCGCTGTCCGTGCTCATGGTCTAGAGTAACAGCAGTAAGTGGCTGAGTGTGGGTCTGCATTGTGTTGCTGGCTGTAAAGTGTGGTGCCTCGCTGTGACAGATGGGGGGGGCGGGGGGACGGGGGGGGCGAGGGGGGGTCCACCGCTCTCTTTCATTGACAAACTGACGGCTCTCAGGGGCCCAGACACCCCCCCCCCCTCCCCCCTCCCCCCTCTCGTTTGTTTCCTCTCTCGCCCGAGGACCAGAGGAATGACTCTCTCTCTGCTGCCATTTGTCCAGGATGGGGGCCCAGTGTGTGTGTGTGTGTGTGTGTGTGTGTGTGTGTGTGTGTGTGTCCTGTCTGCTCTCAGAGACGACGGGGGCAGATGTTGTCTGGACAACAACAACAACAAAACACACACGCACACACACGCACGCACACACACACGCACACACACACACACTCGCACACACACACGCACGCACACACACACACACACACAGACACACACACACACAAGCACACACACACACACGCACACACACACACACACACACACACTGGTTGCATCACACTGAACTTCTCCAGTTATCAGCTGTTTAAACGTGAGCGGTCACGTGCACACTTGGCCTCGTGCACACTCACATGTGTCTGGTGTTTTATCTGCAGCAGCTCGTCCTCCAGGAGACGTTCGGGCCGACCCAGTGAGCTTTTAGCAGTTTCAGGATGTCACCGGTGTGGTTGAAGGGTCCCATTGGTGCTGAAGGGGTGTCGTTGTGACTTTTAGGGGGTCGCTGGGTTTTTGAGTCCACAGGGGGTTGTTGATGGTCCTGACATTGGACGACGGTTGGCCGATGCTGAGAACAACTTGGTGACAAATTAATTCGGACATGGAGCCATAAAACTCCTTAAAGTAGCCTTGGAACCAGCCAGAACCCCCTGCAGAGCCCACCCAACAGACCCAGACCCTCTTTGAAGACACTGGTCACCTCAAAGACCAATCAACCCAATCCAGGAACTCTCAGAACCCCTTAAATCCCCCTACACCACCTGTCAGGCCCAGACACACCAAACCCACATTAAACAGAACCAGCAGTGACGAAGGCCGACTGCTGGCCAAGGTTCTTCAGGAGGAAAGTCCTGGTGGGTCTCCTGCTGCTTCCTAAACGGGTCTTTGGAAGCAGAATCAGAAGAGGTGTGTGTTTGGTTCTTGTTGGAACAGACAGATGAAGACAGAACTCACTTCATAGACGTCCAGACGTTCCTTTGTCTTGTTCGACGTGTCTCAGTGTTTCAGTCTCAGTGTTTCAGTCTCAGTGTGTTTCAGTCTCAGTGTTTCAGTCTCAGTGTGTTTCAGTCTCAGTGTGTTTCAGTCTCAGTGTGTTTCAGTCTCAGTGTTTCAGTCTCAGTGTTTCAGTCTCAGTGTGTTTCAGTCTCAGTGTTTCAGTCTGTGTTTCAGTCTCAGTGTGTTTCAGTCTCAGTGTTTCAGTCTCAGTGTTTCAGTCTCAGTGTGTTTCAGTCTCAGTGTTTCAGTCTCAGTGTTTCAGTCTCAGTGTGTTTCAGTCTCAGTGTTTCAGTCTCAGTGTTTCAGTCTCAGTGTGTTTCAGTCTCAGTGTGTTTCAGTCTCAGTGTGTTTCAGTCTCAGTGTTTCAGTCTCAGTGTTTCAGTCTCAGTGTGTTTCAGTCTCAGTGTTTCAGTCTCAGTGTTTCAGTCTCAGTGTGTTTCAGTCTCAGTGTTTCAGTCTCAGTGTTTCAGTCTCAGTGTGTTTCAGTCTCAGTGTGTTTCAGTCTCAGTGTTTCAGTCTCAGTGTGTTTCAGTCTCAGTGTTTCAGTCTCAGTGTGTTTCAGTCTCAGTGTTTCAGTCTCAGTGTTTCAGTCTCAGTGTGTTTCAGTCTCAGTGTTTCAGTCTCAGTGTTTCAGTCTCAGTGTGTTTCAGTCTCAGTGTGTTTCAGTCTCAGTGTTTCAGTCTCAGTGTTTCAGTCTGTGTTTCAGTCTCAGTGTGTTTCAGTCTCAGTGTTTCAGTCTCAGTGTGTTTCAGTCTCAGTGTTTCAGTCTCAGTGTGTTTCAGTCTCAGTGTGTTTCAGTCTCAGTGTTTCAGTCTGTGTTTCAGTCTCAGTGTGTTTCAGTCTCAGTGTTTCAGTCTCAGTGTGTTTCAGTCTCAGTGTTTCAGTCTCAGTGTGTTTCAGTCTCAGTGTTTCAGTCTCAGTGTGTTTCAGTCTCAGTGTTTCAGTCTCAGTGTGTTTCAGTCTCAGTGTTTCAGTCTCAGTGTTTCAGTCTGTGTTTCAGTCTCAGTGTGTTTCAGTCTCAGTGTTTCAGTCTCAGTGTTTCAGTCTCAGTGTGTTTCAGTCTCAGTGTTTCAGTCTCAGTGTGTTTCAGTCTCAGTGTTTCAGTCTCAGTGTGTTTCAGTCTCAGTGTTTCAGTCTCAGTGTGTTTCAGTCTCAGTGTGTTTCAGTCTCAGTGTTTCAGTCTCAGTGTGTTTCAGTCTCAGTGTTTCAGTCTGTGTTTCAGTCTCAGTGTGTTTCAGTCTCAGTGTTTCAGTCTCAGTGTGTTTCAGTCTCAGTGTGTTTCAGTCTCAGTGTTTCAGTCTCAGTGTGTTTCAGTCTCAGTGTTTCAGTCTCAGTGTTTCAGTCTCAGTGTGTTTCAGTCTCAGTGTGTTTCAGTCTCAGTGTTTCAGTCTCAGTGTGTTTCAGTCTCAGTGTTTCAGTCTCAGTGTTTCAGTCTCAGTGTTACTGTCAGTGTTTCAGTCTCAGTGTGTTTCAGTCTCAGTGTTTCAGTCTCAGTGTTTTTCAGTCTCAGTGTTTCAGTCTCAGTGTTTCAGTCTCAGTGTGTTTCAGTCTCAGTGTTTCAGTCTCAGTGTGTTTCAGTCTCAGTGTGTTTCAGTCTCAGTGTTTCAGTCTCAGTGTGTTTCAGTCTCAGTGTTTCAGTCTCAGTGTGTTTCAGTCTCAGTGTTTCAGTCTCAGTGTGTTTCAGTCTCAGTGTTTCAGTCTCAGTGTGTTTCAGTCTCAGTGTTTCAGTCTCAGTGTGTTTCAGTCTCAGTGTTTCAGTCTCAGTGTTTCAGTCTCAGTGTGTTTCAGTCTCAGTGTTTCAGTCTCAGTGTGTTTCAGTCTCAGTGTGTTTTAGTCTCAGTGTGTTTCAGTCTCAGTGTTTCAGTCTCAGTGTTTCAGTCTCAGTGTGTTTCAGTCTCAGTGTTTCAGTCTCAGTGTTTCAGTCTCAGTGTGTTTCAGGCTCAGTGTTTCAGTCTCAGTGTGTTTCAGTCTCAGTGTTTCAGTCTCAGTGTGTTTCAGTCTCAGTGTTTCAGTCTCAGTGTTTCAGTCTCAGTGTGTTTCAGTCTCAGTGTTTCAGTCTCAGTGTGTTTCAGTCTCAGTGTTTCAGTCTCAGTGTTTCAGTCTCAGTGTGTTTCAGTCTCAGTGTTTCAGTCTCAGTGTTTCAGTCTCAGTGTGTTTCAGTCTCAGTGTTTCAGTCTCAGTGTGTTTCAGTCTCAGTGTTTCAGTCTCAGTGTGTTTCAGTCTCAGTGTTTCAGTCTCAGTGTGTTTCAGTCTCAGTGTTTCAGTCTCAGTGTTTCAGTCTCAGTGTTACTGTCAGATGGATTTCCATTAAAGAGGAAGACGCTGACTGACTTTGTGATCCTCCATCAGGTCATCAGGTTTGAAGACTCTCAAAATCATGTGATTTGTTAATGGAGTCTGGTGATATTGTGGTTTCTGGTTCAGTTCTGCTGTGTTCCAGCTGGTTCTGCCAATTCAAACCAGTTTATGTTCTATATTTTAGATTTAACATGAAAGGTTGATCTTTTAGTACTGATCCAAACTGATGGAACTGATCCAAGAACAGATGCATCAACGATCTGAAGTGTCGATGCGACTCTGAGCTTTTCTTCATTTTCCTGCCTCTGACTCATTTTCAGCGTCAGTGTGTTGAAGTGAACCTTGAACGTGTTTCTGTCTGATCCGGTCCAAGTGGTGCTGAAACGAAGTGATGAAGGCCGGACGAGCAGAAGTTCTCTTTGTTGTTCTCTGTGCAGCGATGAGGCCCGCTGTCTCCGAGGTCGACTCTTTGTCTGCAGGCGACTGGCTGTGATTGATGGCACTTACAGCTGGTGTGTGTGTGCGTGTGCGTGTGCGTGTGCGTGTGTGTGTGTGTGTGTGATGGAGTTCTGGTTAATGACGAGCTCTCTCAGTCTTTCTTTTCTCGTCCTCTTATCGTTTTCTCAGAGAAACGCTTCAGCAGCGTCGAGGCTGAGTGGTGGGTGGCTATAAATAGAGGCAGTGTGTGTGTGTGTGTGTGTGTGTGTGTGTGTGTGTGTGTGTGTGTGTGTGAGTTTGGGGAGGGGAAACCCGTTCTGGGATCCAGCTGGATGAGGTCCAGGACTTGCCTGAGAGTCTGTGCACGTTTGTTTCAGACTTTATTGAACTTTGTTGAATTCACCCTGTCGACCAATAGAGAGCCAGAATCATGACGTCACTTCCTGTTTGGTTCCCTTGTTGTCCTCCTGACAATCAGAAAACATCTGAAGCTTCATGACTTTAACATCTGCTGTCATTTTATTTTGTTAACGTATTCTGTACATATCTACTTCCTGTCCGTCCTGAACAGTGTCCCCTCCTCTGTCGCTCTTCTGTATTTTGAGGACAACAGAGCATAAACACTAATATGTTTACTTATTGTGATGTCATTTCTCTCAGCATCTTCAAATCTCCACAAAATCTGAACAACCTGAACTAAAAGTGAATAAACTGTAATAACTGATCAAAGTCATGAAATGTCAGGATGGAAACAAAACCTCCTGCTGACCTCTCTTCATCACCACGGCAACAAAGACAATAAAAGAATAAATAAGAACTACAAAATGCACTTTAATAAAAACTACAGACTGAAACAGCAACGCTCACATAAAAACATCCAGTCAGCTCACAAACTGTGTGTGAGGAGTTCCCATGGCTTTGCATCTCATGTTGCCCTGTGATCTCACTAACATGTGCACACACACACACACACACACACACACACAGACACACACACACACACACATAGACACACACACACACATAGACACACACACACACACACTTGGCCTGGCAGATGCCTTTATATGTGTGTGTGTGACCTCTGACCTTTGTGTCTGGAGCGAACAAAGACTCTTAATAATTCGTCTGCAGTCATTTTGCATGATAAAGTCTCACACACACACACACACACACACACACACACTCTGAGCGATCTGCATTTCACACACGTCTGTATCCATATCATCAGGAAACACAGGAGGTCAGAGGTCACACACACGCAGGGCGGCCATGTTAATGTGTGATGTGATGATGTGATGTCGCTGCAGCTGTCTCAGCTCACGACCAATCAGATGAGAGTGTGACGTGTCAAAGGTCATGAGAACGCTGCAGAGCTGCAGATGGAGAGAAATTAATAAAGGATGATTCCACCTAATACGTCTTTAAAGGAACAGTTCACACAAAAACAGTCACTCAGTCATCGTCTCCTCCTGATGATATAAAGTCAGGCTCAGCCATCATCTCCTCCTGATGATATAAAGTCAGGCTCAGCCATCGTCTCCTCCTGATGATATAAAGTCAGGCTCAGCCATCGTCTCCTCCTGATGATATAAAGTCAGGCTCAGCCATCGTCTCCTCCTGATGATATAAAGTCAGGCTCAGTCATCGTCTCCTCCTGATGATATAAAGTCAGGCTCAGTCATCGTCTCCTCCTGATGATATAAAGTCAGGCTCAGCCATCGTCTCCTCCTGATGATATAAAGTCAGGCTCAGTCATCGTCTCCTCCTGATGATATAAAGTCAGGCTCAGTCATCGTCTCCTCCTGATGATATAAAGTCAGGCTCAGTCATCGTCTCCTCCTGATGATATAAAGTCAGGCTCAGTCATCGTCTCCTCCTGATGATATAAAGTCAGGCTCAGTCATCGTCTCCTCCTGATGATATAAAGTCAGGCTCAGCCATCGTCTCCTCCTGATGATATAAAGTTAGGCTCAGTCATCGTCTCCTCCTGATGATATAAAGTCAGGCTCAGCCATCATCTCCTCCTGATGATATAAAGTCAGGCTCAGTCATCATCTCCTCAAACTAAAGAGCGACAGGTTGATGACGTCACCACTTTTATGGATCCTTTATTT
>NC_140207.1:872847-892847 GCF_965226575.1 Pagrus pagrus
CGGAGATAAAACTTCTCAGGTAACCAGGTCTACAGGGGGCGGAGCGGGCCGGGGGAGGGGATTCGATGTGACGCCGGCCACAAGGGTCCACTGTCTGGAGGGGCGGGGCCAGTGACAGGTGGGAGGGGTTTATCTGAGGGTGCTCAAAGCCTATTGGCTATGCTGAATATGTAAATTTGCAAGGTGCCCAAACGCAGGGGAAAACACGTTACCCTGAAAAAGGTGCAAGACCTCATGATGCAGAGATGCATTCAGGTCAGAGTGTGTGTGAGAGTGTGTGTGTGAGAGTGTGTGTGTGAGAGTGTGTGTGTCAGAGTGTGTGTTTGTGAGAGTGTGTGTGTGTGTGTGTGTGTGTGTGTGTGATGTCATGTGATGTGACAGTTTCCTTTTTTCTACTTTTGGTTTTCTACTGTCTGTGCTGATGTTTCATGTTGCGGTCTCACCTGCAGGGACGTGAACGACCTCTGACCTTTAACCTCCTCAGATCTGTTCCCCTCTAACGTTGCCACCTCCTGGTGGAGCAGCAGCACTGCAGGAGGCTGTTCAAACACCTGAGGCCTCGTTTGTAGATTTAAACCTGAGCTGCGTCTTCAGATCATCTCTGACCGTGTGCTCGATGTTCGATTCATTAAAGCTGCCGAGCGTCAAAAACTTTATTTAAACACGTTCTGAGAATCATTTTTAACTTCCTGTGATCAGACTCCTTCACTGGCTCCTCCTGCCTGGTGACCTTCTCTCAAACACTGCAGCACAAAGAGGGTTTGTCAGGAACAGATCAGAACCGATCAGAACCGATCAGAACTGATCAAGTTTTATAAACGAGGCCTCTGGTGAGTTCATCATAACTCTTTGACTAATCAAACCACATGAACCAGATTAAATGTTGGCAGTATGTTTCTGGAAACTACAGACGTGTTGAAACTTTCTTTAGTTTCAGTTTGACAACGCTGTGCTGATGGTCCGGTTGGGTTTAGACTCAGAAACCAGTTGAGCTCAAGATGATGTTTTGGTTCTGTTGCTGTAACCGTCCCGACATATTCAGCGGCTTCACGCTTACAAAGGTTGATACCTGGCCTCAAACGGAGGTCTCTGGCTCTGCAGCTGCCACACCATCAACCTGCTGACCAGCTCATATCCACGTCTGCAGATGTGATGTGAGAGGTCCAGATGTGATGTGAGAGGTCCAGATGTGAACCGATCTGCAGTTTACAGAAACATAAGATGCCAGTGTTTGATGTATTTGTGTTCAGGGCTGCAGAGGTTAAAGGTCGTCCGTCACGTCTCTTATTCTTTGTCTTTTGTTTTTTTTCTTCAACCGGGACCAAAACCGCGTCTGCCGCCTCAGAAACCGGCCACAAAGAGTCCAGTTCAGAAACTCGCTTCATCCGTCGTGTTAAAGCACAAGTGATGAGGCTGGAAACAGAAACAAGAGTCTGTGTTGTTTTCATAGTTTTATGCGTATGTTGTTGTGTTTGTCCCTTCTGTGATGCCATACCTGTAACAGTGAATGTCTACGATGCTGCTGCTGCTGCTGACGATGATGATGATGATGATGATGATGATGAAGATGATGATGATGATGAAGATGATTCAGACTCAAAGATGAATATATTTCTGTATATTCCTTTTTATTGTTCATTTGACTTCCGGTGCATTGAACACATGCAACTCTCTGTCTCTGTACGAAGTCAGTGAAGCGCGACGAGGCGTTCGAGGAGCGTCGGTCGTTCGGCCGACGTGCGAAAGAGAGAGAGAGCGACATTGACTGGAAAAGATACTGAACATCAAAACAATACTGCTCATGAACCACAGATCACCTCAGTACACCACAAATACCTCAGAAGACTTTTCTACGTGTTGAAGTTGTGTTTCTATATTTTATTAGTCGTCGACTCGTAGTCACATAATATTTTATTGTGAGCTTTTTATTCTTTGTTTGTTTCTTTGATCCGAGACGTTCATCCTGTTTTTACATGAAATCTCCAAACTGATTAAAGAAGAGATGCTACCAGCTCACGGCGAGACTCCGACCTCCACCTGTAAATAGTTAATAAAGTGTTTGTTTGTGTTTTAGACTGAAATGAAAAATGAACTGCCGATATCATAAAAGCACCTGGACTGAGCTCGACTACTGTTCACCCTGTTCTCATCTCCTCCTCTCATCTCCTCACCTCGTCTCCTCTCCTCACCTCGTCTCCTCTCCTCACCTCGTCTCCTCTTCTCGTCTCCTTTCCTTACCTCGTTTCTTCACCTCTCCACTCGTGTCCTTGTTTTTCTTCTCTCCTTCGACTTGACTGCACCTCTTCACTTGTTTCCTTACCTCACGCCCTCGTCTCCTCTTTCTTTCTTCTTCCTTGCTTCCTCCTCATGTCCACTTGTCCTTTTATCTCCTCTCTACTCGTTTCCTCCTCTTTCGTCTTCCAGTTACATCTTTCCTTACCTCCTCCACCCTTCCTTCTGTCCTTCTTTCCTTTCCTCCTCTCCTCTCCGTCTTTCTCCACGTCCCTTTTGTTTGGTTGAAGTTTTCTGACGTTGTGCCTTTTTTGACCTCATCTCTGGAGCTTCCTTCTTCTCTTCCATCCTGTCCTTCCTGTGAATGTAAATAAAGTTTTCCTAAATATCACACCAGAGTATATTTGTACCAAAATACATTTAGAATATCGACCAAACTGAAGGAAACGACGCCTTCGATGAAACAAACCGAACTCGTCGTGACGTAAATCTGCGGCGACGTCAGTGAGTGAAACAATATTCCAGGTGTATTTTGGATCTGATCCAGGTGTGCTCTCGATGTGACAACAACCTTCTCAGACAAACAGCTGACCTGACAGACTGACTCAGATCCAGGTGTTTCCAGGTGTTTTCAGGAACATATTACCTCATTAAAGCCACACGGGCAGAAACAGTGCGCTAGGAGCGACGGGCGACATCATTGATCAGATCCGGGGATAAAAACGGGCTCGTTGTCACGTGACGGGTCAGAAACCAAAACCTTCCACATCAACAGAGACGTGTCACGCTGTGGGCGGGGTCAACATTCAGCATTTAGCGATCAGAGGTACAGTTAGCATTGTTAGCATCCCACAGTGAAACAAGTGGCCAAAAAGAAAAACGGGATCAACGTGTTGCTAACGACGCTGCAGCGCTCGTTTCAATTAACCCAAAGTGCTGACATAGCAGATCCGTCCGCCTCACGATGTGACGACACACGTCTCAAACAAACGCTGACTCATCAATAAAACCACAGCTCCATGTTAACTGTTAGCTCGTACTGTTAGCACTGAGCTAACCGTCTGATAATAACTGCTACCTTAGTAACTTCATGCTGACTAAATGAACGGCGAGCTCATCGTGGAGGGAACAGACGGCTCAGAGTTTAGGATCAACGTCAACATGGCGGCTCGTCCACTTCCTGAAGGAGACGCTGTTGTCTCTGAGTCCTCCTGCTCAACTCCACCGCTGTACTGTGTCAGCTGACAGGACGCCGTGGTGAAATAAAACAAACTAAACCATGATTATAATGAGACACATTAGTTTGTCTTGATGGACATCAGTCTGTGACGTGTGATTAATAAATCTTCTGCACGTAAATTAATAATTAGAGATAAACAGATGATGGTTCAGACCTCTGCTGTCAGATGTGAAACTGTTACTCTGACACGATCGCACAGCGGTGGAGTCCTTTAGCCTCGATGCTAACGAGCGGGAGGACGCAGCGAGCGGCGCTCTCAGGTCTCTGCTGTCGCGGCATTTCAAATTAAAAGTCACTATTTGAAGGCTTATTTCGACTTATTGTGCAGGTGATGCTTCCATCTTTTGTGGCCAGTCAAGTGCCTGTAAGGAGAAAACGAGAAGCGGCTGCTTGTTGGTTTCTCCTCAACGCTGAACTTTGTTTTGTTGCTAACGTGAGCCTCAGCTAACGGCAGGACGGGTTAACATGCCGAGCGTTACACATGAATCAAACCTGTGAAGTGTGACGATGTTCACGTGACCCTCGACTCTGGGAAACCTTCCTCCTCCTCCTCCTCCTCCTCACTTCCTGCTGCAGCTTCACGCCTCTGTACTCTTCTGTTTCATCTCCGGACTGAAGAGATGGACTCTGATTGTTCTGATGATGCATCATGAAGATGAACTCATTCTGTGCCGTTTGATGAATTTGTTAAAAATTCACAGATTAACTAAAATGTAAACGTTTTAATTCTCAAGTAGAAAACAAGTCCTGAAAAAACAAAGAGGTGAAGTGATGGATCGGGTCAGAACCGACTCACAGGAGCAGGTTTCCCAGTCGTGTTGTCGAGAGGTCAGCGTGAACGGATTTTTGCTGTTTTTCGAAGCAGACGAAGCAGATTCTCTTTGCTTCTGGTGGAGTTCAGACCCGGTGAACAAGCTTCAACAACATTATCTGAGCCGTGTGGTGCTGTGGACCCCTCAGACGGATCCAAACCAGCAGACTGAGTCCGCCGCCTCACAGCCCACACTCAGCCTCAGCAGGCCGGCGACCGTCGCCTGCTGAGGCTGAGCTCTGATCACTGAGGCTGAACTCCACACAGAGGAGTGAAGCTGCTGTCGGGCCGCTCTGATGTCACCTGTGTGACCGCAGCCTCGTCCTGGTGCCGGGCGGGTAAAGATGGCCGCTTCCTGGTTGGATACTGACTCGAGTGATTCCTCAGACAGAAACACTGAAGGTTTAAACAACAAGCTGTGATTCATATCTGCTGCTCAGCACATTTCTTGATGTAACAAAGACTTAATATCTCAAGATTACAGAAAACACAATGATGAAACGTTGAACTCATGATTCTGACTTGTGTGAGCGAACAGCACAACAGTTAGATAAAGGTCCAAATTATAATTCAAAATCTGAATTATCAGAAAAAGTTAGAAAGTGTAATTTATTAGAAAAAGTCTGAATTCAGTCTTTAAACTTGAATTATGAGCAAAAGTAATACAAATAAAAATATGTCTTGTTAATGACACAGATGATATCGTGTGAATAATCCAGTGAAGATGTTTTTCGGTCTCGTGCATCTTTTGTTTCTGAGCTCATCTGGTCGTCTTCACTCGTTAATGAGTGCAATTATTCTTTCTCTACACGTGTGAAAGTTCTGGTCTCAGACCCGCTCCACCTCCCGACACTCAAAAAAGAGACAAAACACAAAAAATAAAGATTTGATTGAAACGGTGTCAAACTCAGAATGAGTTGATATCGATGGATGATATCGATGTTGTGGACGAGGATCAAAATATTTTTGAGTTTAAAGTCAGAACTAGAATATGTTAGTAAGTCAACAACATGAAACATGAAGTCTGAACCAGGATTCATCAAACGTTCACGTGTCTGTTCTGTTAAAATGAGCTAATTTCTAACCAGATAAGGTTTATTAGCATGTTTAAACAGTGTTAGTTCATCATGTGCACGTGATCGTTAAAGAATAATCATCTTTCAGAGACTCAACTTGTTCATCACTTTTCTTTCTGAACTGAAGTTTCGTTGTCAGCTCGTAGCGACACGTGTCAGACTGAGAGGCGGCCATCTTTACAAAGCCCCACCCTTCTCCCCCAGAACGATGATGATGATGATGATGATGATGATGATGTGAAATGTAAATCTTGTACCTTATGTTTCACTGTTGTAGCTCAACTGTAGAACACAGACAAACTTGTACTACTGATTTTAACAGATATGCTATAAAAAAGAAGCAGCAGCGGACTGACTGTCTGCAGCTGACCGACTGTCTGCAGCTGTCTGACTGTCTGTCTGACTGTCTGCAGCTGACCTACTGTCTGCAGCTGACTGACTGTCTTCAGCTGACTGACTGTCTGACTGTCTGCAGCGGACTGACTGTGCAGCTGACTGACTGTCTGACTGTCTGCAGCTGACTGACTGTCTTCAGCTGACTGACTGTCTGACTGTCTGCAGCGGACTGACTGTGCAGCTGACTGACTGTCTTCAGCTGTCTGACTGTCTGCAGCTGACTGACTGTCTGCTGACTGTCTGCAGCTGACTGACTGTCTGACTGTCTGTGGGCAGACGACTGGTTTTCATTATTGTACAAACTGTTTTCTGACTGAAGGATTGTGGGATTTTGAGTTTAGATATATAAATATATGTGTACGTGTTACAGCAGATGGAAGACAAATGTCCAGGCAGGAAGAGAAAGTACCCCGTCCCGTCCCCAGGTGCTGTCCATCCTGTTGTAACGCTGTTCAAAGGTTCCCGTGGGAACTTTTATTTTCTTATTTTAAATCTGAAGCTGATCGCTGTAACATAGATGTTTGATTTACAGTCCTGATGGACGTCCTCCTGTTTTTTTACCTGTGGTGGTTTGTAGAGACAAAAACTGGACATCCAGACACAAAGGTACTGCTCGGTACTGCTCGGTACCGCTCGACCTGCCTGGGAAACACAAAGCAGTGTGTGTGTGTGTGTGTGTGTGTGTGTGTGTGTGTGTGTGTGTGGCATATCTCTTTACATAATCTACTGTACATCTGTTTTCTATCTTCCTCTCAAACAGTGCCAGAATCATTAATGTATGAATGAATGTAGTTCTAGTCCACACACACACACACACACACACACACACACACACACACAAAGCCGTTACTGAAAACTAAAATAAAAATCACTGTAGAAAAAGGTTATTTCAGTTTTATCTTTTTGTATATGGAAATAATAAATACTGTCAAATCTTTTACAGACGTCTGCTGCGTGTTGTCACTGCTTGTTCACATTTATTTAGTTCTTTATCTGCACGATGGATTAATTTCTAAGGCCACGTTTCATATCTGCAGTTAAACTCTAATTGTTGTTCACCATATTTACATTAGTGAGGTCAGTGTGCCCGACTGTCACACTCGAGTCAAAATAAAGATACAGTGTTAGAATATTACTTTGGTAAAAGTGAAAGTCACCCATGCATTTACATTTACATTATATTTACATTACATTTATATTATATTTAATTTAGGGCATTCAGCAGACGCTTTTGTCCAAAGCGACTTACAATAAGTACATTTGTCACAAGACAGAAACCACAACATGTCACCGTCGATAAAGTAGAAAAGAAAAGATAGAAACAATATTCAAGCCCTCGTCAGAGCAAAGTAGCTGCTATTCATCAAGATACAATAAGTACATCAGTGCTATGATGTGAGTGCTGAGGGTCAGAACATAGACTCTGTTTTGGGGGTGGGGGCTGAGAGTCCAGCCAAGAGAGAGTTGCAGTAGTCGAGGCAGGAGATGACCAGCGATTGGACCAGGAGTTTGTGAGGAAAAGAGGTTTTTCTGCAGGACCTTTACCTGACGGCTGTTAGCCTACAAGTTATGTTAGCACAACATGATCTCTGCTCCAGTGTTTTTCATCCAGGATTAATGTTCTCTTTCCATTTAACCATGCTGGAGTTAGATTCTCCACAACAGCTGCCGATCTTATAAAAAACACTGGATTGTTAAAAATTCACCCGTTCGTCTCAAACCTCTTTGGCTTGTGACTCCGTATGAAAAAGCAGAATGTAGTTGGGGCTCCTTGTCAAATATCAGAGGTCTGTTAGTTGTTAGCAGCCCCCATCTGAACCTCTGTGACCCATTAAATACCAGTGGAACCATCAAAATATAGTTTAATACATTTTTTGCTCATTACAGACGAATAAACATTTGACTTTACATTTTCATAATAATAGAGAGAAAGATTAATATGTAATAAAACATAAACATACAGAATAAAGAACACATACAGAAATAATCTTGCACTGATGAATATGATACTGCAGACTTCTGCATTCTGACATCAACCTCTGTTTTACAGTATAAAATGAAAACTAACAGGCGTTCTCCATCATTCAACAACCAGTGAGTGTTTAAACACAGACTGACTGAATCAGAAAAAGAAAGACAGAACGTGATGCAGACTCACGTCAGCGAGAACTAAGAACTGAGAATGAAACACAATCTTACTTTCATAACTCTGCACCTGCAGTCTGGCTGCTGCATACTGATATCAATCTGCAAGAAGTTTAGAAACACAATGTGGACATTAGCTGCAGTTCTCCATCAGACCACAAGGTGGAGCTACAACACAAAGTAATAAGCAGATTTTACAGTTAAGTTCACAACAGTTTAACAGGCCTGTGTGAGACTTAAAAAGCTTCAACAATGATGATTACAAACAGTAATAATCTGTTTTGTTACTTTGGGTTCAGAGTTTCTGAAGGAATGATAAAAAACGGTCCAGGTCCTGGTCCAGGTCCAGGTCCAGGTTCCAGGTGGAGGAGGTGTCTGAGTGTGGAGCAGAAGGAGTGGAGGAGTGTCAGTGTGTCTGCAGAGACTGTGTAGAAGGACAGAGCAGCAGCAGAGCAGTCCAGATACACTGATGATACTCTGTCACATCCAGAGGAACACAGGGATGATGCTGGACTGGACATTGTGTGTGAGAGTGGAGCTGATCTCAGAGCAGTTCACACTGCAGCACTGACAGTCATCTCCACTTGTTGTGATTGGTCCGTCAGTCACTGCTGGATGAAGCTCTCCTCTCCACTCCACCTCCCAGTAACACGGCCCAGTCAGAGCCTCTCCACCCACCAGCTGATGGTGCTGCTTCAACCTCTCTGGATCATCAGGACACAGCTGATCCTCTCAACACCTCCACCTTCCTCATCACTCTGACAGAGATCACCACCGGCTGATGGGAGAAGCAGAGAGACAGTAGAAGTGATAAATGAGTGTTGACAGAGACTCCCTCCATCAGCTGTCAGTCAGTGATATAAAGACCAGCAGGACTTCAGTCCTGTTCAGACCACAAGTGGAGCGGCTGTGTAGCGTAGCCAGCTTCCTTTCAGCTCTCATGTTAACGTGTTGGAGTGAAGCTCACAGACCTGCAGACACTTTGGACATCAAGTGTGTTTACTCTGCAGGTTTCCCTGAAGGACACAGTGGAAATAAACTGCTGACAGTCCCTGAACGCATCATGACTGCAGAAACAGAGAGATACTCACAGCTCACTTTAATGATGATTTACTGCTGTTAAAAACCAGAGTCTCGCTCACATTTAAATATTTCATCTACTTTGTAAACATCACATGACAAATATGTAAATATGGAGTCTGTTATAAAAATATTTGGACAAATCAAATGACACATGGGCAGATATAAATATAACGTTAAAGGTCCTACACTGAACAGTAAAACATCAGCTGTGGTTTGTGGACTTCAGCAGAGGTTCTGGTCCGTATACAGACCACATGGTTATGGTAATGATGGTTCTCTGAAATTAGAGCCAGTGATTTGCAGGCTTCAGTCAGACTGATCTGAGAGCTGTGACAAAGATGAACTGATCAGTTGGTCAGTGTTGAAATGAGAGAACAAACACTTTGAGATCAGATTTGATGCTCCGACAGTTTGATGAATGAGGACACTGTCTCTATACATCCTGTGATGCTGTCAGCTGTGATCCAGCTTTATTTCCTGTAGACATGAACACAACAACAACAGTCGTCTTCACATCAACTCAAACACACCATCACAACAAGCTTCTGGCTCGTCTGATTGGCTGACTGCTCTGTCTCTGTCTTTCTGTCCAATCATGAAGCCTGTCACCGTTCTCCTCTCACAGCTTCACTGAGGAAAGCAGGAAATACTGGATCTTTACTTTGATACTGTGTTTAGTACAATACTGCTGAAACCAGCATGAACTGACTCCAACCCTCTACTGACCTCAGATACTCCAGGCTACAGTCTGGACTCTTCTTCAGATCACACAGCAGCTTCATGTCTGAATCCTTCAGGTTGTTTTCACTCAGCTTCAGCACTCTCAGATGGGAGGGGTTGGACTTCAGAGCTGAGGCCAGAGAAGCACAGCTGATCTCTGACAAACTGCAGCGCCACAATCTGAATAAAGAATAAATTATGTAAGTTTAGAAGACAATGTTCCTGCTTGAAATTATCCAGTGTTTAATAATCTGTTCAGAGCTGAAGAAGGTTTAGAATGAAGAAGTTTAGAAAATGTAAACTTTAAACACCTGAACCCAACAGGATGCAGGTTCAACACTGTCAAACACACAAAGTGAAACAGAGCTCTCATTAATATTAATGACAACGTGCTGCTGCTTCAATAAAGACGTAGTGACTCCACCTCTTAAACTCTGCAGCTCCACCAGAGGCTCCATCTATACAAACTCATGTTGTGCAGCCAAACACAAAGAAAAACCCTCAGAAACTGATTTAAGATTCAACTCAACATCACAAAGTTTATAAAGATGACAAACATGTCAGGATGAATTTAGGACAATGTGAATAAAAGACATCTACAATATTTATTTTAGGAACAGTGGAGTCATCAGATAAACGCATCTTCATTTTAAAGTATTCAGTCAGTATCAGCATCATGTAGCTTCATAAACATGTTGGAAAAGAGAAGACTGAATATATTTGTTATTGTCTGATAGTTGAAATACAGATTATTTATTCTTTGTATTTATTAAACTTCATTTAGATTTAAGAAAACATTTAAGATAAAATCCAGAGTTTCAGAGGTTCACAGTGAATTATCCAGGATAGACTTTTCTTGTTATATGAAGGTTTTAAATGTGCAGCTCAACATTGTTCTGCCACAGACAACAGACTAAACCACAGAAAAAGAAGTGGACTTTAGCATTAAGATACTCAGTGTGGATCAGTATAATATCAGCCTTATGTCTGCAGTTTAGTGTAATCACAACTTTCACATCATATTAATCTGAGCACAGAAGTAAACAATGGTGTCTGACCTCAGAGTCTCCAGTCTACAGTGTGGACTCTGAAGAAAATCACACAGCAGCTTCACTCCTGAATCCTGCAGCTTGTTGAGACTCAGGTCCAGCACTCTCAGATGGGAGGGGTTGGACTTCAGAGCTGAGGCCAGAGAAGCACAGCTGATCTCTGACAAACTGCAGTTCTCCAATCTGAATAAAGAATAAATGATGTAAGTTTAGAAGACAATGTTCCTGCTTGAAATTATTCAGTGTTTAATAATCTGTTCAGAGCTGAAGAAGGTTCAGAATGAAGAAGTTTATAAAATGTAAACTTTGTCAAACACACTGTCAAACACTCAAAGTGAAACAGAGCTCTCATTAATATTAATGATGACGTGCTGCTGCTTCAATAAAGACGTAGTGACTCCACCTCTTAAACTCTGCAGCTCCACCAGAGGCTCCATCTATACAAACTCATGTTGTGCAGCCAGACACAAAGAAAAACCCTCAGAAACTGATTTAAGATTCAACTCAAGTATCTTCAGTTTGAAATAATGTGAGCGTCATATAGCTTTATAAAACTGATGGAAAAAGAAAATACTAAATAGTTGGTGTCTGTTTGTTGAAACAGAGATAACTTGTTTATTGATTGTGTTCATGCATTTTATCTATTATCATTTTCTTAAAAAACATGATATGGAATATAAGATGATAAGTGTCTGACCCCAGATAGTCCAGTCTACAGTGTGGACTCTGAAGAAAATCACACAGCAGCTTCACTCCTGAATCCTGCAGGTAGTTTTCCTTCAGCTCCAGCACTCTCAGATGGGAGGGGTTGGACTTCAGAGCTGAGGCCAGAGAAGCACAGCTGATCTTTGACAAACTGCAGTTCTTCAATCTGAATAAAGAATAAATGATGTAATAAAGATCTGTTTATATTCCATCAGTGTTCAGTTGTTTAATGTGCAGTTCAACATTACTGTGTCCTGATCAATGAGCTTTATCCTGAAATGATTGAGTGACTTTGTTATTGTAGATCATCATGTTGTAATGTCAGCCTTCTACAGACATCATCTAAATGTCACCACATTCATGTCACCACATATCATCAACATGCTGCTGAACTCTACACCCTCTTTAACACCTGACCCAACACTACAGTATCCAGAACAACATGAGTCCAGTTAGAGTCCAGACTGAATTCTGCTGACAGACTAAAGAAAGAGCTGTTGTGAGTTGTGTTCAGACAAACACAGACAACAAGAAGAGTAAAGGATATTTAAAAGTTCTGTTGTGGATTTTAATTAGGTAGATAAACACTGCACAAGAGAAAAAAATCATGAACTGACCTCAGTTTCTCCAGTTTACAGTTTGGACTCTTCAGTCCTTCACACAGCAGCTTCACTCCTGAATCCTTCAGACTGTTTCTACTCAGGCGCAGCTCTTTCAGATGGGAGGGGTTGGACTTCAGAGCTGAGGCCATGACTTCACAGTGAGTCTCTGAGAGTCGACAGCCAGAAAGTCTGTGATGACAGAAAATAAAACTGAAGGTCAAATAAAATCTGACACTTTATCTAAAAACAGACATTAACACATTTGGCTGCAGCTCAGCTGGTCAGTTGTTCAGCCTGAGCTGGTCAGTCATTGATCACAAGGTTTGTGGTTTGAAGCTTGAGCTCCTCCTGTCCACATGTCAAAGTGTCCTTGAGCAAACTAATGATCCCTCAATGGCAGCTTCAGACCAAAGTGTCTCCCAAACAAGCTGATGTGATTAAACTTTATTTAACATGATGTCCACTGAGTGCTACCATCACTGCAGGCTGTAGCAGCACTTGTCTGTATTGACCTCAGTCATGTGCTTGTTTGTAGTCTATGCATCTTTTAATATCACTCTGCTTTTCATCAAAGATTGTTTTATTATAATTTCATAGTGAATAGTTTTACTGCAGCGGAGTTCAGCTGTTTAACGACATCACTTCTTCTTGTAGCTGGTGATGATAACATCTCTCCACTGAACTGAACCTGCTGAGTTCTCCTTCACTGGCAGGATGAACCCTGATGTTGTCCCAGGAGCTGAATGTGTGATAGCTCTGGAGTAAACCAGTTTACAGACCAGTCCATTCAAATACTACCAGAGAGACAGAGAGAGTGTCCTCAGTGTTGACGAATCAAACTCATTTATAATGTAGAAACACATGAGGAAATAAATTGATTATAAGGAAGTAAACAATGTACATGTAAGGTTTCTCCTTCTATTCAATGAAAATGGAGAGGGAGATTTTTTTGCTTTTCAAGAGGGAACATGTCCTCGATTGACATCCTCTCAGATCAAGCAATAATAATAGACATGTTAAACAGACAGATCAGTCCTTCATCCTTCCAGCTATAATACCCTGGTCTCTTCACCACTCAGATTGTCCCGTCACGTTTGGTGATTATACCTGTGCTCTTGCTAAACCTCAGTACATTATCTCAGTGTCATCTAGTGTTTTGTTGACTACGTGTTTTGTGCTCCAGTGTTTTTTCTACTGCTAGACGTCATCTCATTCCTGTTCTTCCCTCTCCATGTGTGCAGATCCTCAGCGTCTCTCAGCTCAGCTCGCAGCTTCACCCATCTGCCTGGACTCTCTCCATCGCTCCATCCTGCCTGTCCTCCCAGCACCAACTTGTTTACCTCAATAAATCACCTTTGAATTCATCTCTATCTCACGTCTCTGCATTCTGGGTCCGACTAAAAACCTCAACCCTCACAGATCCAGCAGATCACAGATATCACATGTCTGTGTGTCTGTATATAATAAGAACAACAAACAGACACATTATAGAAACAAAGTGCAGAAACTCTCTCCACTGTAACAATGAGACTGTTGTGATAAAATGACTGTAACAACATGTTTCAGCTCTCCGTCACTTGAAGACAGTTAGAAGATGAGAGAAGATACTTTTTTCTTTTAGATATTTAAAGTGCAAAACACAAACAGCACTAATATTTCAAAAAGTTTGACTTGTTTGACTTTTATAGAGCTGAACTTTTAGATGTGCATGTGTGTAACGTGTGGATCTTTAATACTGATGACGTCAGCTCAACATTGTTTTATAATGTAATAAACACGTAATGTTTATCACATCTGGACTCACACAGCCTTTCTGCAGTTCCTCACAGCTGGAATCAGTCGCTGTCGTCCTTCATCTGATGTGTTGTACTTCTTCAGGTCCAACTCATCCAGAACCTCCTCTGACATCTGCAGCATGTAGGCCAGAGCTGAGCAGTGGATCAAAGAGAGTTTCTTCTTTGATCTGTTCTCTGACTTCAGGAACTTTTGGATCTCCTGATGGACTGAGTGGTCGTTCATCTCCATCAGACAGTGGAAGATGTTGATGCTTCTGTCAGGAGAGACTTCTGTCAACTTCTTTATCTCCTTCAGGTTGTTGATGGCTCTCTTGATGATTTTTGGACTGTTGTCTGTCTGACCCAGCGGACCTCCTAAGAGTCTCTGGTTGGACTCCAGAGAGAGGCCATGAAGGAAGCGGACAAACAGGTCCAGGTGGCCATTTTTACTTTCAAGGGATTTCTCCATGGTGCTCCTCAGGAAGTCATCCAGGGATGGGTAGCGGGTCTCCACGCCATCAACGCCTCTACCAAAAAACTTAGAAATCTTCTCAGAAACAGACTTTGGTTTTGAGTCCCTGAGTGTGAAGTCTTTTAGGAAAGCCTCCAGGACCTCTGTGTTCCTGTCGGTGTAACAGTGGAACATGTAGACTGCAGCCAGAAACTCCTGAACACTCAGATGAACAAAGCAGTAGACTGTTTTCTGGCAGATCACACTCTCTCTTCTGAAGATCTCTGTACAAACTCCTGAGTACACCGAGGCCTCTGTGACATTAAGACCACACTGCTCCAGGTCTTCTTGGTAGAACATGATGTTTCCTGTCTCCAGATGTTCAAACGCCAGCCTCCCCAGCTTCAGAAGAACTTCCCTGTCAGCCTCCGTCAGCTCCTGTGGACTCGTCTCACGTCCCTCATCGTACTTCTGCTTCTTCCTCTTTGTCTGAACCAGCAGGAAGTGTGAGTACATGTCAGTCAGGGTCTTGGGCAGCTCTCCTCTCTGGTCTGTAGTCAACATGTGCTCCAGAACTGTAGCAGTGATCCAGCAGAAGACTGGGATCAGACACATGATGTGGAGGCTCCTGGAGGTCTTGATGTGTGAGATGATTCTGCTGGACAGATCTTTATCACTGAACCTCCTCCTGAAGTACTCCTCCTTCTGGGCGTCAGTGAAGCCTCGTACTTCTGTTACCCTGTCGACACGTGAAGGAGGGATCTGATTGGCTGCTGCAGGTCGGGAAGTTATCCAGACGAGAGCCGAGGGAAGCAGCTTCCCCTCGATGAGGTTTGTCAGCAGCACGCTGACTGATGACTTCTGTGTGACATCAGACACGACCTCATGGTTCTTGAAATCCAGTGAAAGTCTGCTTTCATCCAGGCCGTCAAAGATGAACAGAAGTTTACAGACAGCGAGCTTCTCTGCTGTCACCTTCTGTAATGTTGGATGGAAAACATGGAGCAGCCTGAGAAGACTGTACTGCTCATCTCTGATCAGGTTCAGCTCCCTGAACGAGAGCAGAACCAGCAGACGGACATCTTGGTTTTCGGAGCCCCCGGCCCAGTCCAACGTGAACTTCTGCACTGAGAAGGTTTTTCCAACTCCAGCGACGCCGTTGGTCAGAACCACTCTGATGCATCTCTGTTGGTCAGGTGAGGCTTTAAAGATCTCGTTGCACTTGATTGGATCGTCATGGAGGGTCTCCATCTTGGAAGCTGTCTCCAGCTGTCTCACCTCATGTTGGGTATTAACCTCTTCACTCTGTCCCTCTGTGATGTAGAGCTCAGTGTAGATCCTGTTGAGGAGGGTTCCACTTCCTGTTTCACCACTTCCTGTTTCACTTCCTTCAGTCACACGTTCACATCTCCTCCTCAGACTGATCTTATGTTCATCTAAAACCTCCTGCAGACCAACATCCACTGAAACAAAGGGAGAAAAGTGTGAGACAAAACAAAACACAACAGCAATCTGCACGTTACTTTCACTTTCATTTAAAAGGACCAAAATAAGAATATATGAAGCAGTGAAGGTGCTGCTGTACTATGTTCACTGGCCTCCTACAGGAGGCTGTAACGGTAGAGCATCCCATTTCTTATAAATGGTGCTCAACCACTGAGATGGAGGTATTGGCACTAATGGCTCCAGGACTTCTTGAGGTTTAGATGAACATAAGATCAGCTTGTCTTCTGCTCCTGTGGTTGTTTCTACACATTACAATCATCTTGTTTTCCTGCACTGAATGAGGAGTTTTGTATTTGTTCTTGTTGCTTCTTCAGTTTGTTTTATTGGTGCAGTAGTTCAGTTTTTGGGGGGATTTAATCTGTTAGGTTTAGTTCTAATGTTGGTTTGGCTTCGAGGGCAGAACCAAGATCCTACAGCCCGTTGTGGGCTGTTCTGGTTTCTCTCCCCATTGTTGATTTTGGGCCCATTGACCCTCTGTTATTTGTTGTTGTGTTGATTTATGATCACATTTATGATGTTTTTACTGCAACTACTTGACTGTTTTGGTTATTTTCTCTTTTGAAAAGAGCCTCTCTGGTGTTCGTAACCCATTGTACTGTAAGTTAGCATACCCAAGTTCTCCCAGACTTCAGCACCTTCTACTGGAGACCAGTGGCTGCTGGGATCTGATTCAAGTCACTGGTACTTGCCTATCCTGCTGCAAACGGCTCATCCTACATTCAAGTCATGGTCAAACCAGCCTGTCCACTAAGCTTTTCTGCTGCCAGTCAGCTGGCTGCTCCCTCACTACGAGAGGGTCCAGCTACAGCTCAACAAAGTCATGACTGTTAGCTGTCCTGGCTCCACGATGGTGGAACGAGCTCCAGACTGAGACCAGGAGAGCAGGAACTGTGCACTTCTTCAGCCTGATCACTTACTAGAAGCTATTCAGTTTATTTGATGAAGCTGATGCTGGTTTGTGTCCACGTGGCTGAACGCACTGACTGTAAGTAAATATAATGACACGTAGCAGGTGACATGTTTAATTGGTAGAGATGTAGTCTTACATTGTACACTGCTGGTCTGACCGGCTGGTCTTGTTCTGGATCTTTCTCCACACTGGGGACAGGAGGAGTCTCCTGGTGAAGCAGACTGGTCCCAGTATGAGGTGATGCACTGTCTGCAGAACCAGTGTCCACAGCTGGTAGAGACTGGATCCTTCAGGACGTCCTGACAGGAAACACAGCAGGACGGCTGCTCCTCCACAGAAACATGCCTCCTCCTCCTGTCGAGACATTTCTTAGTGATTTGTTGAGGGTCACAGATGATCACAGAACAGAAAACGTGTTTGACTTTTCTATTTGAATTCACTCTGTAATAATCATGATTGTTCCTTTAATTTCATTCTTTATCCATCTTATTAATACAAACTCAACACTTTGTGCCTAAACTTAACCAGAGCAAAAGCACAGCGCTGTGAACACTTGAAGACTGGACCTTAAGAAACTTAAAGTTGCAACATCAACAAACAAAGTTGAAACCTGCACGTGGTTCTGCACAAAATGCAAGCCAACATTCATTCTGGCCACTGGGTTGAGGAAGCTTGAAGTGAATTTTAGTAGAAATTTTAATACTTAAATACAAAATCAGCATCGGTAACAGTAACTGAACATGAGTCACATGAATAAGTTAGTAGCAGTTCTCTTACTGTGTGTGTGAGGGTCCAGGTCCATTACTGAAGCCTATAGGAGGATCTTTGGACCGGTCACTCCTCATAGACCGACAGCTGGGTACTGGAGACTCTGCTCTCTGTCTGCAACAACATGTTTTTATTATATCACATGAATCTTTGATATTTCTCTGAAGACAACGTCATCTAGGAAGCTCTAAATACACAAACACATACACACACTGCTGCTGCTGTTGATAATCAGGAGGTTAAGTTCAGATTACAGTGTGTAGGTGACTGACAGCTGTCAGATACTCAGAGGAAGATTGTGACTCATTTCTTTTTGTGTCACAAATTTGACATTTTAGTAGAAATTTTGAGATATAAACACAAACTCAACACTGGATGAAGCTGCTGAAAATAAGTCATATAAATTATTAGCAGGTCTCTTATTGTCTGTGTGAGGGCCCAGGTTCATTACTGAAGCCTATAGGAAGACCTTTGGACCGGTCACTCCTCATAGACAGACAGCTGGACACTGGAGACTCTTTTCTGTCCTCATCTTCTCCCACACAAACACTCCGGGAGGCCATCTTCTGAAATTCAGCCGGTCTGAGAGGAAAGGAGCTGGGTTTGGTTTTGATACTGGTGGGAACAGAGGACGTCACAGATACTGAAATGCAGAGCGTCTGCAGAGTGCACCCTGCCGGGAGGTTTCTAGGTGTCTGCTGGCACTAGAAGGGCAGAAAGAGAGAGGAGAGCAATGACACAAGTAACATTACCGCTGTCACAAGCCTGAATCAACCAAGCTCAGAGCAAATGAGTCTACAGAGCCGTGAGATAACAGCAGAGCTCAACAGTCAGACGTGATCAGGTTGCACAAGATTCAATCTAATCTAACTAATCTTCTTTCTACACTTCTGAGCGGCTGGTTTATTTTATTGCTTCACGTCTTTATTATTTGATAATAAACTTGATCACTCTGAACTTTGTCACTTGACTAAAGTCTACAGCATGACTGTTAATAAGTAATCTCAGCAGTCAGTTATTATGTTTTTTTTGTTTTTAGGTGGATTGATTCAACCGTTTTTATCATGGTATATATATAAGGTATATCTGAGTTAATTATATTTCCTGTACTAAGTTTAAACACATGTGTGATCTCAGTTCAGACTGGAAGAAGTTCAGATGGGCTGTGAACGCCTCACTCACCTCCTCTGTTAGAAGTCCACAGAAAGGTCAGGACCACCAGGTGGACAGGACACCTGACCACAGACATCCTCTTCCTTAATGTCCGCTTGAAATCATTCAGTGTTTAATAATCTGTTCAAAAAGAAAATGAGAAAATGGAAACTCCAAACACCTGAACCCAACAGGATGCAGGTGTAAAATACAAAAGGTGACAAAGAGCTCTCATTAATATTAATGACAACGTGCTGCTGCTTCAATAAAGACGTAGTGACTCCACCTCTTAAACTCTGCAGCTCCACCAGAGGCTCCATCTATACAAACTCATGTTGTGCAGCCAAACACAAAGAAAAACCCTCAGAAACTGATTTAAGATTCAACTCAAGATCACAAAGTTTATAAAGATGACAAACATGTTTTTATGTGTATTATTCTGGCTGTAGCTGAGTGATGTAAGTTCTTTACAAATAGAATTACTGCGCTGTTAAAGTCAAATCTTTGCAGTGTGAAATATAAATATTCACAGCCAACAGAATCAAACGTCTCTTCAGCGTCGAGGCTGAGAACAATAGATTTATCTTCAGTTCTGCTCATACATCATGTTGTGTCTGTCTGTTCTTGAGGAACCCTGTTTGTTCCTCATCTGTTATGTCAGTAGTTTGTTCTCAAGTCTTCTTGCAGTTATTGAGGCGTGTAGTCTGTAGTCTAAATGTTGTATTGATACGGGTCTGTACCAACTACACTCACATTGATCTTTACCCATCTTTGGGGTCACAGAAATGATTGCTTGTCTCCAGGATGTTGGTGTTTCTCCACCTTTAAGTGTAAAATAGAAGCATTTCAATAATACTGGTGTTAGTTTCTCTCTGAGTGTTTTGGACCACTCAGCTGGGTGTCCATCCCGCCTGGCATTTCATTTGTTTTGAGTCTTGATATGGCATCATCTAATTCCTGTTTCACTATCTCACCTGTCATTACTTCATTCTGTTCTGTTCCAATGGACGGCAGGTCCAATGAGTTCAGAACATTTGTAATGCTAGCAGAATCTACACCTTGGTTGTGTGTACGAGCCCTTATAGTCATTTTCAAAGCAGTGTTGTATTTCTTTTAGCTTGTTACACATTTTGGCAGATTGTGTGTCTCTGATCTTATGAACGGACCTTTCATCCTGTTGCCTTCTTATCCTCCAAGCTAATAGTTGTTTAGCTCTTGGCCCATCGTCATAATACCTTTGGTGGTTCTGATGTTCATCTCCTCTTGACTGTCATTTATTCTGTTCAACTTGTGTCTGGTCACTTTTATCTGCTCTAATAATCGGGGGTCGTTTCGTTGCATATGTTTAATTTCTTGGTCTTTGAGTTCTTGTAGTAAGT